>NC_050577.1:184588315-184889277 GCF_011100635.1 Trichosurus vulpecula | reverse complement strand
TGCTAGAAACACATTCTTTGGTAATGAACATGAGTGGATTGGAAATGCTCTCACAGCACATACAGAGTTATTACACTGATTATTTTCTATGTGGCTAATTATGCCTAATGCAAAGTCAGAGTTCACTGCTACTGATTATAATTAGAAGTGTTTAGTTGTAGTTGGAATTTATAATGGGGTAAGGATTACAATTTTAGGTTGGATTTATGAGAAGAAATTTTTAATGAATTTATAGCTATAGTTGGGTCAAGAATTAACCACTAATAGTAGTACAACAGGGGAATTCTACTTAATTTGCATCTAGACCACATGTGCATGTGCAGACATTCAATAGCTAACAACTGATCAATGAAAGTATCAGAGTAGATGACTGTCAGGGTCATTTTAAACTCAGATTCTATGAAGCTATGAGTTCTATAACTATATGGAATCTGATACATGATTTAATTTCATTATTTTAAGTTTTTAAGATCACTAGATGGTAGGTATGGATAAAAGATTTAATGATAAGTAACAAAAAAGTATAACAGCTCATTGACATTTAAAAAAACCTATTATTTTACAGCTATATAATTGTTAATGGTGTTGAGCATATGGATAAGAGATTGTAAACCTGGTAGGTAGAAGTAGAGAACAATGAATTAAAATTTTTGCAGAATCCAATAAACCTTGCCCTGTGGGGAAATGAGCCCCCACCTTGCTTGGTTCTTTTTTTTTTTTTAGCTTTCCTTCACAATTTAACATTTAGAATTGGAAGGATCTTAGAGGTCATCCAATTTGGCCATCTACCCATCCCCTTGTTTTTTATAATTAAGAAAACTGAGGATTGAAATGACTTGGCCAGAGTCATCTAGCATATGTAGTAGAATAAGTCCTGTGACCAGATTCAGTCCATTTTCCAGCATGCTGCATTGCTCTCTAATTTTCTTAAGTTAGGAAATATGGCTGAATCTAGTCTTATTATGTACAGGGTAGTCAATTGGACCAGGTGGGTTAAACCTGAAGAAGGAAATATTTATACATCATAATATTTGTTTCTCCTGCTATACTTACATAGTTTGATTAATAAACATGACTCATTATTTCTATCTACCTTTTAAAAATGATCTCTAAAACAAAACAAAAGAAAAAACCAAACTCAAGCCCTATTCTGTGTATTTAAATATTTTATCTATGCTCCAATGAAGAAAATGTGTGAGGTGACCTTGCCCTCAAGGAGCTTACAAACTAATTTGTAGTATATTGTCTGACATATGGTGGGCACTTAATAAATACTTCTTGTTTTGACTTGTGTACATATATGATGTAATGTATAGCATTAGACATAGACAATTTTAGGAAAAGCTAGGTGGCACAGTAGATAGAGTGCCAGGGCTGTAGTCAGGAAGACTTGTTTTCCTAAGTTCAAATCAGATCTCAGATACTTACTATCTGTGTGACCCTGTACAAGTCACTTAACCCTGTTTGCCTTAGTTCCTCATCTGTAAAATGAGCTGGAGAAGGAAATGGCAATCCACCCCAGTATCTCTGCCAAGAAAACCTCAAATGGGGTCATGAAGAACTGGACATGACAGAAAATCACATGGTGGATATGGTATTTTTATATACCTATTTCTAGTCTAGTATATAAAAGAAAATTTAGGTACAGTGGGCATGGAAAGTTCTGGAAATACTAAGAGCACAACAAAAGGGCGGATGGCAAGGTACTTACTTAGTACACACTATATAGATTAAGATCATTCAGCACTTCCCCACTACACAGGGACAAATAGAAACAGAAAATTACCTACTTGAAGCCAAAAGGATACATGCTTATGAATAAGGTAGATTGATGATGCTAAATTCCTTCTTTCCCCCATCTATATAAAAAAGACATCTAGTGGTTATTAATTTTACAAGTGCTCTGAAAATAGAGAGGAATGAATTGAGATGATAAAGCAGAGGGCATAGGAAAAAAAAGTCCTTCACTAAATTTTGAAGAAGCAGGGACCATGCCCTGTGCATCTTTTTAGTTCCTGCATTACCTATGAGTGTCTTGCATGTAATGGCTACTTACTAAATATTTGTTGAGTTTTAAAAAGAGCACAAACATTTTAATATTTTATTAGCATGTGAACCAACCTTGAACATTAAATATAACAGATTGCTAAGTCTGAGATGAACTTCTGGGGAAAATTCTTCTCTGATGCAGTGTACATTTAATAAAAGTGATTTGTAATTTGTTTTAAACCTCTTCAAGTAAGATCATTTTCTCAGCTATTCTTTATCTATACTTTGAACTCCTGTGATGTGCTAGTTATGAAGAAAGGAACTGAAGTATAATTAGGGAGTGGAGAGTCTGGTCACTATCTATTGCTTCTGTATTGTCATCATAACTCACATTTTTATACTCCATCAAAGTTTGAAAAAAACTTTATATACATTAACTCATATTTCATATTTTTGAAAAGCATTTACTTCATATTATATTTGTACAGTATACATGTCTGTAAGTATATACCGTAGATCACTGTGCTAAGTTACACATGAAATACAAAGTTTAGATAAGACAAGGTCCTTGATCTTGTAGAACTAAAATCTGATTGGGAGGTATGATATAAGTATTAAACAATTTTTGTCAAAATGAAAGATGACCAAAAACACAGAGACACATTCAGTGTTCATTATGGTGCTGTACCAATGGAATAAAATGGTAATGTTGCCTAAATTATTCTACAGATTTAATGCTATGCCAAACAAATTACCAAAGGAATATTCTATAGCATTAGAAAAATAAAAATAAAATTCATTTGGAAGAATAAAAGATTAAGGATATCAAGACAAATATATGTGTATATGAGAACATGTTTATATACATACATATACACATATAAATATATGTACTTATATACATGTGTGCTTTTATATACACACACATATACAGCCTCTTTGACTTTACAAGCTGTGACCCTGGACAAGCCACTTAATCTCTGTTTGCTTCAGTCTCCTTATCTGTAAAATGGCACTTACCTCCTAGAGTTGTCATGAAGATTGAATGAAATAATAATTGTAAAGCTCTTAGCACAGTGCCTGGCATATAATAGTTGCTATATAAATGCTAGCTATTATTATTATTGTATACACATAAAATGGAGTCATGGGAAAAACTAATTTCTAATGCAATTATTATCAAAACTCTCTAGTACTGTGTAATCAATGGAAAAGCAGATCAGGGGAAGAAACTAGATAAGCAAGACCTGGAAACAAACTGCACAGCTGTTTCATGTTTGATTGAGAAAAGTCCATTAAATTTTGCAATTAATAGATAATTAGTAACACTGGGGAGAGCAGTTTGGGTTGATGAGGGCAGAAGCCGGATTGCTAAGAGAGAAGAAGAGAGAGGGGAGAACGTGGAGTCACCAATTAGAGACAGCCTGGCCTTCTCTAGGAGTTTAGTCATAAAGAAGAAGAGAAATATAGGATGATAGCTCCCAGAGATGTATGGAACAAGTGATGGTTTTCTGTGCATGGGGGAGACCTTGGATTGTTTGTAGGCAGCAGGAGAGCAGCCAGTATACAGGGAGTAATTGAAGTAGGGATGAAAGAGGGGACACTTTTTGTAGAAGAAGAGGAGGGGGAGGGTTTTTTCTTCTACAATCCATACGTATTCATTGTGTGATTCACATGCTACTTAATGTAGGGGAAACTAAGAATAAAGAAATCAATAAACATTTATTAAGTACGTATGATATACCATACATTGTACTATTAGTAGACACAAATTCATGCACTGGATACCAATACACATAACAAAACAGTTCCTATTCTCAAAGATCATAATTCTGTAGGGGGACAGCATATACATATACAAATATATTTAGAATAAATACAAAGAGAATAATAGGTAAACCAAGGCAAAGTAGTTGGTAGGGGGATGATACTAGCAGTTAGGGGAATCAGGAAAGACATCATATAGAAGGTGGTGTTTGAGTTTTGTCTTGAAGGATGAGAGCATTTCTTTGAGGTGGAGCTGGGGAGAGTGTGCATTACAGGCATGGGGAACTATCAATGCCAAGGCACAGGGATGGGAAGTAGAATGTTGTGTGTGAAGAACAGAGTAG
The DNA here is from genome assembly GCF_011100635.1 of Trichosurus vulpecula. Lineage (NCBI taxonomy): Eukaryota > Metazoa > Chordata > Mammalia > Diprotodontia > Phalangeridae > Trichosurus > Trichosurus vulpecula. The sequence goes on along the minus strand of NC_050577.1, from coordinate 184,885,177 downwards.
CCAATTTGGCTAATTTGTAGAGTGTGAGAAGAAGAGTAATATATAATGAGGCTGGAAAGATAGGTTGGGGCCAGGTTGTAAAGAATTTTTAAAAGCTAAACAGATTTTAGATATAAAAATTTTGGTAACATGCAATCACTAGAGAAATATATGACATGGCCTTTAGGAAATTATTATCTAGTTTGGGAAAGAAGACTAACATTTGAAATGGTCATGAATGATGTGATATGAATGATGTCTGGATATAAAGGAGTACAGCTACATTCCTTCGTACAAGATTAAGAAAGGGAAAGACAGTTGATTACATAGTTTCAAAGTGAACTTTGATGAGATCGATTGGTTTATGGAGCAATTGGGATGTAGGGTAAGTCTCCATGCATGGAGTTTAGAAGATGAAAGATCAGGTGATATGAGGAGGAGAGATGAACGATGTCTCATATAGAAGTCCCAGTTCATGCTACCTATTTTAATTTTATGTGTGTAGCATCTATCTCAAAAATTGAGCTGGAATCAGAATACTTAGAGGTCTAGAAACAGACAGGACAGTGTAGTATCCCAAGACCACAGGACCAAAAGCTGGAAGGAATCTTGGAGATCATTTAATTCAATCCTCTCATTTTACAGAGGAAGAAACAGAGATACCCAGATAATGAGGAAGCTCCTTGCAAGTCCAGCCAAATCCAGTTCCATTGTATTTGATAGGAGGGGGAGAGAGAGAGAGAGGCTGAGTCAGTGCAGTATCTAAGATCTTATCTTCTAGCTCAGAATGTGGAGGTTGCTAGACAGGGCTTCATTTCAGGGACTCAGATCTGAGACCATCTACCTGTAACTAGTATGTGGGCAAGTTTTATCCACTTCTTTCCTTTCTTTCTTTTTTTACAATGCTGATCACTGGACAAAGGCATGAAAGAAAGACTCAATGGGATTTTTTGGGGGGTGTTAGAAGAGTTTGTGTTAAAGTTTATTGAGCTGATAAAATATGAAGCAGAAAAGGATTACAACCTAAAAGGAGTTTCTGCCATGAGAGAGGCTGAATGTGGAGATTGAATGGAATGTACAATCTATGTTATATGTTATTGATGGTTACTATGCATTTACTAATGTAATTAAGTTATGTGTTTAAGTTAGAACCTTGAGTCAAGATAGATAAATAGAACAGTAAGAAGAGAAGGTAGAGGTAGAGTTATGGCCAAGTAGCTCAGGGCCAAGTCAGAGACTGAATGATTCATACTCCTGGCTAAGGATCTAGGAGGAAACAGTGATGTAGCAGTGGGGGCATAGTTCTGTTTGAAATGTTACAGGACCTTGATTGTTGACATGATTCCAACTGCTAGCCTTATAACTTGTTATACAGAGTCACACATGTGAAAGACATTCATTACATAAGCAAAGTTAGAGCTCCATTCCCACCCTAATTAATGTAACTAGCAGGTGGTAAGTATAAGGGTGGTCACACAGGATGATATGAGTGAACAAGATGGTTTATGCAAGATAATCCCTTTTTGGGGTATAAATCTCTTTGATTGGATCAAGAAGAGATTTGCAAGATTGGTTAACCAAATAAGATGATCATGTCTCTGGGGGGTTTAAATAACTGAGGAATTTTGGCAGTTACTTAGTCCAGTGACAGAACAGTCAAGTGGTGGAGGATTCCAGGCTCAGGACTTGCCTTGTGAAGGTACTGAACTCAGAGGGAGTGTTATACTCCCTAACTTCAATGACCATGTTACTGGGGAGACTGGACCAGTAGTACAGACACATCAAAGACAAACATAGGCACAGGATAGACATAGAAAAATTGGTACCCAATGAATGAAATAGCTTCAAGGAGTGTGTTCTCCTGTCAGGAGAGAAGAATGCTGGATGTCAAGTAGGCCAGTGCCACTGGAATGAAGAGTTAAGAGGCAAGGAGTTAAGTTTAAGAAGACTGGAAAAGCAGAGGGGGACAAACAAGCAAAGAAATGAACAAATACATACCTTATAATTCTACATATGATTAACCACTTGTACTATTTTCACTGGATTATAGGTTGAGGCTGTATTATCATTGACAGATTGACTGAGGATTTACAATTTCCCTTTGGCACACATTAAAACCAGTGTGGAGGTTGAACATGAGAAATCCTTTAAGAATGGTTGTGATACTTTATAGCAGCCATCTGTTCCCACTCCTACTCTCCCAGACAGCTAAGTGACTTCCAGGCTTCCATGACAGCCTAACCTGGACATGGGTTTTTATAAAGACCATCACAGATGCCAAGTTTTTTTTAGTAATAACCCTTCTGTAGTGACGTCAAAGACACTGTGCAGCCACCTGCTGAAATTTCTGCAGGCTTGTCCTAAAGACATTAGGTCATAATGAATGAGGATGGGCAGATGTGTACAGTACACTGATGTTATAATAACAACAAAAAAAGACAGAACACTGAACTTGAGAAACAGCCCTTAGTTTTCTTCTCCATAGAGCACTTAAAAATTTCAATTGTAGAAAAAGGATGCTACCAATATTTAAAGAAGAGTTTGCCAAAATGGCACGAAAAGATGGATGGCACACTCCAGAAAACAATTAGGACCTAGAAATTTAGGGTTGGAAGTTACTTCAAGATCATTCTCTTGTTTGACAGGAAATAGTCTCAGAAACATCTATAATATAAAAACAGCATGCCAAATGATGATTTAACTCCCTTTGTGGGCCATGTGGAATCATTAGCATATTACAACTGTATCCAACATCTCCATCCATAGCCATCTACATGCCATGCCATCTGCAGCTCCAGCTTCCACTGCCTAAGGTCCCACCCCTGTCACCCTAAGCTTTGATTCATGAGCCATTCACTTGATCCTGCCAGTCTCAGGCCACCCATCTCAGGGAGCGAGATGTGCTGGGTCTGGGTCAGGAAGACTGGAATTCAAATTTGGCCTCAGACATTTACTCGCCTTGGGATCCTGGGCAAGTCATTTATCCTTGGCTTCTATTGCCTGCTATGTAAAATGAGGATAAAAATAGCAACCTACCTCTCAGGGTTGTTGTGAGGCTTGAATGAGAGTGTTTGCAAAGCACTTCTGTGCTTGGCACATAGTTGATACTTAATAAATGCCTAGTTCCTTCCTTTCCTTCCACCAATCTACTTCTAGGCTATCTCCATATACCATTCCACTGAAATGTTACTGTATTTCTTTACCTACTCTAGCTCTGAGAAAAGTAAAATTAGTACTACTATTCCTGTCAAGGACATCTCCCTATAACTCTAATCAATCTTCTTTCTGACTTTCCTCAAAAAAACATTCTCCCTGGCCACCATTCCCCTACATGTGTTATCTTTATTAGAATGTAAACTCCTTGAGGGAAGGGACTGTCTTGATCACTCATATTTGTACCCTTAGCACTTATCACAGTGCCTGACACATAGTAAGCACTTAATAAATGCTTTTTCTTTCATTCATTCATCTACATACAGAAAGTAGATGATAAAGTAGATGTATCAATTATTCAGTCAATCGATATTTATTAAACACCTACTACATGCCAGGCATTGGGATAAGCGCTGGGGATACAGAAAAAAAAAGACAAAATGAAAGTCCCTGTCCTTGAGAAGCTTATAGTCTAACGGGGGAGACAATAGGCAAACAAATGTATGAAAACAAACTATATATAGGATAAATAGTAAATAATTAACAGAGGGAAGGTCAATAAACATTTATTAAAAACCTATTATGTGCCATACACTGTTCTCAACACTGGGGATCCAAAAAAGGTAAAAGACAATCTTTGCCATAAAGGAGTTCACAATCTAATGGACAATAGCTATATACGAATAAGTTATATACAGAATACATTGGAAATAATGGATAGAAGAAAGGCGCTACAATTAAGAGAAATCAGGAAAGGCTTCCTATAGAAGGTGGGATTTTAGCTGGGATTAGAAGGAAACGAGGGAAGCCAGAAGGTAGAGATGCTTGGTGAACTTCCAGTAAAAATGCCCAGAAATTCCACCAAGGTATCAGAGACAGAGAATTAGGTTCCATGTATCGTGGCTGTAAAACACTGTAAACAAAGCAAGATCATATTGACTGGAGAATAGATGAGCAAATAGTAGTATAATGCGACTATACTGTAAGAAACAAAAAAAATGTTGAATTCAGAGAAACTTGATAAGGCTTTTATAAACTGATGTAGAATGAAATAAGGAGAGCTAGGTGAATAATACAATATCAGACCACTTTAATTGTAAAGGAAAATACCAGTAAAACACAGCTAAACATAATAACTGGTCTTGACTCCACAGGATTGAAGAAGAACATAGAACAGTGAAAGGAATGCTAAACTCAGCATTATAGGACCTGAATTTGTATCCTGGCTCAGCTGCTTGCCACCTGTGTAATCTTGAACAGGTTATTTGCCCCTCCCTGGGTGTGTTTCCTCATTTATAAATTGAAAGAGTTGGATTAGATGGCCTTCAAGGTCCCTTTTAAGCTCTAAAGTTATCATCCTAGGATCCTATGAAACATATATTCTACCTCTCAATAGAGACATAGTGGACTACAGATGCGTAATGTTGTATCTGCTATTACGTGTGATCCAACAGTAGGTTTGTTTTGTTCCACTGTATGTTTTCATAGCCCTCCTTGGGGCAGGTTCTTGCCTTGCAGAGGAGTGTTTCCCCCTGCAGTTCCCTAACCCTCAGAACATAAAAAAATATGGAAGGTTGAGTGAAAAACACTCAAGCCTATAATAAAGGATCGCTGTCAGAGGTCCTGCAGCTATACACAGGACAGAAACCCCAAACTGTTGGGAAAACTGAACAGTAGTCTGGCAGAAATTAGGTACAGACCAGTATCTCACACCATATACCAAGATAAGTTCCTAATGAATATATGACAGATATAAAAACATTACATTGTAAACAAAACAAAGGAGCAAAGAAGAAAATACCTTTTGGAACCATGCATAGAAGCATTTATGACAAGGCAAAAGATAGAGAAAGTAACAGAAGATAAAATGGAAAGTTTCATAAATTAAAAAGGTTTTGTACAAAGGAGACCAATGAGAGTTAACTGGGAAAAACATTTGCATAAAATTTCTCTGATAAATGATCCATATGCAAGATATATAAGGAATTGATTTAAATTTAGAAAAAACAAGTCATTCTCTAATAAATAAATGATCAAAGGATATGAATAATCAGTTTTAAAAGGAAGAAGTCCAAGCTTTCAACAACCATATGCTCCAAGTCACTAATAATTATAGAAATGCAAATTAAAACAATTCTGAGGTTCCATCTAAAACCCAAATGATTAGCAGAGATGACGAAAATGGAAAATGATAGTTTTTGAAGGGGCTGTAGGAGAATAGGTGCATAAATGCACTGTTGATGCAGTGTAAATGGTTCAACTATTTTGGATAGCAATTTATAACTGTTTCCTAAAACTCAGTAAATTGTGCATAGCCTTTAACCCTCAATACCACTATCTATACCCCAAAGATATCTAAGAAACGGCAAAGGGATGCATATGTAGAAAAATTTTATGGCAGCTCTTTTTGCAGTGGTAAAGAAACTAGACATTAAGGGGATGCACATTAATTGGGGAATGGCTAAGTAAATTATGTTTGTATATGAATGTAGTGGAATATTTCTGTGCCATAAATAATAACTAATGGGATAGTTTCAAAGAAACCTGGGTAGACTTGTGTGAAATGATGCATAATGAAGTGAGCAGAACCAGGGGAACAATTTATAGGATAAAATGTCACTGTAAGGACAAACAACTTTGCAAGACTTAAGAACTCTGATCAATGTAATGACCAACCGTGATTCTGGAATACACATGATGAAGTATGCTACCCACCTCCTAGAAGAGAGCTGATAGACTCAAGATGAAGAACAAGACTTACATTTTTTGGACACAAAATATGGGAATTTGTTTTGCTTGACTGCTGTTATGTATAACTGTTACAAAGATTTTTTTTCTTTTTTTCTCAGTTTGGGGAAGAAAGTAAGGTACTGGGATAGAGTTGAAAAACATTTTTAAAAGAGAAAGAAAAGATGATAATTGAAACATGTTTTTGAAATTCACAGAGGAGAGCAGAAGGAAGGCCAGAAGGAATCATAGACAACTAGGACAATTTTGATGGTAACATGTTGAATTTCTAACATACTTAAAATGAAAAGTAAGTTGTATATAATAGATTTCTCTTTTTGTTCTACTGTATGTAAGGAAGTGCACATTTTAGTTGAAGGTTGTTAAGTTTAGAATAAAAAATGAGTGAAAAGGGATTTAAAAGCCCTTTACAATCTAGTCCTTTTCTACCTTTCCAGTCTTCTTACACTTTAATCTACTCCAAATACTCTGTGATCCAGTGACTCTGGACTTCTTGCTATTCCTCACACAAATGGAATTCCATTTCCTAACTCTGTGCCTTTTCACTAGATGTCTCTCATTTCTTATTGCTCTCCCTCTTCATTTTCACCCCCTCCCCTTCCCCAGCTTCCTTGGTTTCAAATCCCTCCTTATCTTATATATATACATAACTGTTTGTATATTGTCTTCCACCATTAGAATAGGAGTTCCTTAAAAGCAAGGATGTTTTTTGGACTTTCTTAAAATTTCCAATGCTTAGCACAGGCCAAGCACACAGTAAGCACTCAAAAATGCTCGTTAGCTGACAAAAATAAAATTAAGCAGACCTAGCACTTACAGCTCCTGAGACTTTCTGGTGTTTACTCTTCTTGTTGACTGCTACTCTTGGAATGCAGCTAGGACATAAGAAGACACAAGCGTCTGACCTCCTGGGTAGTACGGGTACTCCCAGAGGCCAGCCTGCTGAGTTATTGAGTAGCCTGCTTAGGCACTGAGTGGAGTAGTGAATTAACCTATTGGGTACCTTGGAATTGAAAGCAGTTTTTATAAAAGCTAAGGTGAACTTGAGCCCCATGGTGATATGATTTCCCTATCTGACTGGTTTCATAGACCTTGAAAGAGTTTCTTCACAGAGTTTTTCGGTGTATCAGTTTCCTCCTTCCCTGTGAGCAATAGGCTTGAAATAGAAGAGCATAGGAGAAACCAAAAATCCCAATTTATCCGAGGTGGGCATAAAAGCTGATTCTGATCTTACAGAGAAATTTTACTTTCACTTTCAATGTAGTAAATGACATTTAGTCAATGGCTGTTGAGTGATTTCTTAAGGAATGCATGTAAGACGGAAAAGATTGGGTTTCAGTGGGTGGCAATAGCTAATTATGAATTATTATGGAACTCAGAAAGCACTAGGGAGTATGAAAACACTTGAATGGATGGTGCTATTTTGGAACGTGTACTGTGAATGAGTTTATGTTTCCATTCAAGGGCATTCACACATATTCAGTTGAGTGAACTGGTGTGGTTTGATATTAGATTACTATCTGATGGCTTTTTGGGATATAGAATCCCTAGCAGCTACTCCAAACAATGTCCCCTAGTGGCAGAAACAGAAATTGAGATTGATAGAATAGAAATGGAGATAGAAATAGAAATAGAGATTGTCCCCAAATCTGCTTGACGGGCCAAAAAGTCATTTATTTCAAAGTAGAGTTCTGTTGGGAAGGGAGGATTGTCGAGAAGTAACATGACGTTAAAAAAAGACACCAACAAAACTTAATTTTTTAAAATTAAAGTAAGCTTAAACTATTTAACTGGTTAAATGGTTCATTTAAAACCAAATGGGATATTTGTAAACTACTTAGCACAGTGCCAGGCATACAGTAGGCACTTAGTAAATGTTTATTCTTTGTCCCTTCTCTTTTCTTTCTCTTCCCATTTAAAACCAAGCCAAGGGTGCACAAAGCAGGCCCTCTAGCCATGGAGAGCACTTGGAGTAACCACAGCTAAGTAATCCAGAAGAAAGAGTACTGGACTTGAGTCAAGAAGATGTGACTTCATATCCAGCCTCACAAGTGGCCCTGGACAAGTCACTCAACCAGCATCAGTTTCAGTTTTCCTCATCTACAAAATGGAAATAATATTAATACCTCCCTCATAGGGTTGTTGTGAGGATCAGATAAGGATCGGTGAGTTAGGGGGATGTCTACCCCAAGTACGTGAAGACTTCTCCTGGTGGAACCGGCAGGTGAGAAAATTTGTTTCAATAGCTACGAAGGCAGCTGAAGCAGGCGCTGTGGAGCTCTTAGACCTTGGTCAGACATTGAAGATGATAATCCGCTGCATCCTAGGCCATGGCCAGTTGTCTTGATTTTTTTTTCCTGTCACTGGACTTCAATGACTTTGGAAGAGAGAGAGAGGCTGACAACTCTTGTATCTCTGCCTTGCTGAAATGCAATTCATGCACAGGTCAAGCCATCGCCTGCAATGTCATTAGTCCTCTTCAAAAATGAAGGACAAGCCACAATAACAACATGCAAACCTTAAAATGCTACATAAATTATGATTATGATGATAATTATTTATTATCCTCTTAGCATAGGGAAGTCTCTCATAATGCTGATGAAAGTACTCCTTTCTAGGCTCCAGTTTCATCACATCAAAGTGAAGGGGGGAAAGTAGATTTTTCTTGAATGTCCATTCTAATTCTACAATTGTGTGATTTTGTGAAGATGTTTATATGGGAATCATAGGAGTATAGGATTTAGACCTAAAAAGGCTCCTAGGGACCATGTCTTCAATCATTCCCCCCTCAGCTCACTGACTTGTTAGTCGTTCATTGACTACTTCAGATTTTATTTTTCAACTGTTAATGTATTTACAATTCTGGAGGATGGCCAATTAATTTAATATCTTATAGCCGAATTTCATGAGCACCACTTGTAATAATATCCTTTGCATTGTTACAGGCTCTGCAAATCACATATACGCAAAAATAATTCACTTGAAGAACTCTAGCATAGCAGGAATTGCCAAAAGAGTTAAATGCAAATTTTTTGGTCAAAGAGAAAACTTTTCTTGTCCTTAGGGAGATGTTCATAACATTTAGTGATATATGAACAGTGAGAATCATCAATACATAAATAATAACATTTGCACATTTAAATGAGTTCTTAGGTCTGGCTTTTAAAAGATTATAAATAAGGTCCCCTCAAAGGCTTAGATAAAAAGGACCCACACACATGCACTTAGGAGGTAGAAATGGACACAGACTGAGAGACACAGACACGGAAATTCTTGGCTTCATGAAGACCTGGAGAGAGGCCTGTGTATCCATATGGACTCTGCACGGTTCCATGTGGACCCAGGGATTAAGCCAGATGGAGAGAGAAAGGCAAAGCTTCAATGAGAGAGAGATGACCGGTATCCCTCAGACCTGGAGAGAGACCTGCAGGCCATACCATCTGCTTAGTCCCAGAGAGGTAAATGACTGATGACGCAGCAGGGAATCATGTGCACCAAGGAGCAGACTGGACCTATCTCTGCTGGTATTGTGGCTCACTGCATTAGAGAGGTCCAGCTAGGAGGTAGAACACAACAGAGAGGAAGGTGGCTTGATGCTGCTAGAAAGGGTAGGAAAGAATAATTTTTCTAATTGTTGAGGAGTTTTGGTACAAGAATATTCTGTATTTTTCTCAGGGTAAATAAAATAGATTTCATATGTAATTCTTTTCTTTCTTTCCTTCCTCCCTTCTTTCTTTCTTTCTTTCTTTCTTTCTTTCTTTTTCTTTCTTTCTTTCTTTCTTTCTTTCTTCTTTCTTTCTTTCTTTCTTTCTTCCTTCCTTCCTTCCTTCCTTCCTTCCTTTCTTTCTTTCTTTCTTTCTTTCTTTCTTTCTTTCTTTCTTTCTTTCTTTCTTTCTTTCTTTCTTTCTTTCTTTCTTTCTTCCTTTCTTCCTTCCTTTCTCTCTCTCTCTCTCTCTCTCTCTCTCTCTCTCTCTCTCTCTCTCTCTCTCTCCATTTCTTTTTTTCTTCATTCTTGCAGTGGAGCATCAAGGGTCTTTTGGGGAAGAGGCAGGAGTCAAATTCTGATGTTCCCAGGGGAAGTCCTGATTAGGTTCAAAATAAGCCACTATAGCAGTAAGGCAAAATTCATGACCTCAGAGAGGAGTAAGGGCATGCCTGAACGGGAATGGTTTGGAATTGCGAAGTATAAGGAATTCTCTAGGTAGAAGGCAGAGGAAGTCTAACATTTATTTAGACTCCAAAGGATCAGATTTAAGGACTAATGCCTCCAATTTTATATTGTAACAATAATGTTCCAAAACTAGTACTCCCACTTCACTATAGTAACAAGGAAATTAAACAAAATATTATAGCAAGGAACCAAGTCATACTGTAGCTTCCCCTCAATGCTAGGGCCTCCCTATATAAAGATCACTCATGAATACTAACTCTGCCTGGCACTCTCTCCTGCAGCTTTGCCAACTCTGATTTCCTTGATCTCCACAACTCTCTCTTGATCAGCACTCTCTGCTCTGTGCTCTCGATGCTGCTTCTGAATCCTGCTGCCTTCTGCTTTGCTGCTCCCAGTTCTGTTGTGTTGTTCCCAGTTCTGCGATCTCCTTTTCTACAGTCCCAGTCGTCATCTGATTGACTAGAACTCAGAGCACATACCATTTGCTCTGGTTTTAGCAACTCCCCTCAGAACCCTGAGGGCTTCACACCCATATCAGCTTAGCACCTAGTGAGTAGGGGCTTGGGGCCTACTTATGAGCAAAGATATAATCAGGCCTTCCCAACTAGGCCCACCTGAGCCCTATTGATTGGTTGGGGAAGATCTTTGATCAGATCAATACTACAGCCATGGAAATTATTAGTGAAACAAGTTATGGTAGATGAATGTAATGGAATACTATTGTATTATAAGAAATGATGAGTGGGAGACTTCAGAAAAACCTGGAAAGACTTATATGAAGGAGCAGAACCAGGAGAACATTGTACACAGTTACAGCCACATTGTGTGATGACTAACTTTGATAGACTTGGCTCTTCTCAGCAATGCAAAGTTCTAAGATAACTCCAAAAGGCTCATGATGGAAAATGCTATCCACATCCAGAGAGAGAATTATAGAGTCTGAATTCAGATCAAAGCATACCATTTGCGCTCTCTCTCTCTCTCTCTCTCTCTTTTGTTTTGTTTTGATTCTTCTTTCTTGTGGTTCATTCCATTGGTAATAATTCTCCTTTACAACATGATTAATGTGAAAATATATTTAATATGAATGTATATGTAGAGCCTATATCAGATTGCACACCATCTTGGGGAGGGAGGAGGAGAAAATTTAAAACTCAAAAGTTTGTGGAACTGAATGTTGTAAACTAAAAATAAATTGAAAAAAAGAATTATTAGTGAGAGAGGCCCCCAAGGTGAACCTTGTCCATAATGCAAGGGTAAGGACCTAAATTATATTTATGTTATGCTACAAATGTATGATAGGCCAAATTATTAGGGTTAGACATAAATTTGTCTAAATATTATATTTTGTAACAGTAAGATTACGAGATAACATGAAATCAAAGTTAGTTGTAAATAATTCCACAGTTTCCATCTTTTCCTAATAAACCTTTAACTAAATGTATTTTCCTCAGCATTTTCTTTATGGAAATTAGATTCAGCTCCGTGTCTTAGCATCCTACACTAACCCATTTTGAATTAGCAATCTTCACTTTTGATATTTTAAAAATAATTGAATCTAGTTAGGATTACTTATAATGGGTTCAACTACTGGTCTTTCATTTTGATACTGTGATACCTCTAGTTATTTTTAAAGTGCCAATATCTCTATGTACTTTAAAGATCATAGGGAATTTGGGGTCTTATTGTAAAAAATATTTTGAAAAAAAGAAAATTGGTTTCATCTGAAACCTTCCTTTTTTAGTGTGACAAATAAGAATACCATGATTGTCAATAAACTTTTTTTGTTTCTTATTTTATTTAAATTTTTCTCAAATACATGGAAATTTTTTAAAACATTTTTAAAAATTTTGATTTCCAAATTCTCTTCCTTCTTTCCCTTCCCCCTTCCTGAGAAGGCAAACAATTTGCTATATATTACACATGTGAAGTTATGCAAAACAAATTTTCATGTTAGCCATATTGCAAAAGAAAACAGACAAGAAACTCCCAAGAAAAATATATGGTGAAAAAACAAAACATTTTGATTTGCATTCATACTCTATCAGTTCCTTCTCTGGAGGAAGACAGCATTTTTTAAAAAATCATAAATCCTTTGGAACTGTCTTTTATCATTGTATTGCTCAGAATAGCTAAGTCATTTACAATTATCATGGTGCAATATTACAGTTATTGCATGCAATGCTCTTCTAGTTCTTCTCACTTTACTTTGCATCAGTTCATATAAGTCTTCTCAGGTGTTTCTGAAATTATTTAGCATGTCATTTCTCATAGCACAATAGTATTCCATCATAATCATATGCCATGATTTGTTAAGTCATTCCCCAGTTGATGGTCATCTCATCAAATTTTAGTTCTTTGCCACCATGAAAAGAACTGCTATAAATATTTTTGTACATATGGATCCTTTTCTTTACCTCATAGTGGTATTGCTGGGTCAAAGGGTATGCACAGTTTTATAGCTCTTTGGTCTCCAGAATGGTTGGATCAGTTCACAACTCCACCATTAATGTTTCAATTTTTTTCACATCCCCTCCAAGATTTGCCATTTTCCTTTTCTGTCATATTAATCATTCTGGTAAGTGTGAGGTGGTACCTCAGAGTTGGTTTAATGTGCATTTCTCTAATTAATAGTTGATTTTGAGCTTTTTTTCATATGCCTACAGATAGCTTTGATTTATTCTGAAAACTGTCTTTTCATACCCTTTGACTATTTATAAATTGAGGAATTAGTTACATTATTATAAATTTGACTCAATTCTGTATGAATTCTATATGAGAAATGAGGCCTTTATCAGACAAACTTGCAGTAATCTCTCCCCCCCCCTTTCCTGTCCCCCCCAATGTTGGCTGCATTGGTTTTGTTTACACAAATCTTTTAAATTTAATTTAATAAAAATTGTTCATTTTGCCTATTTTACAAATAGTTTATATAGTATTGTAATGAATTGTACTCTAAGTGTTTGGTAGAATTCATTTATGAGTCTGTCTAGTCCTGGGAGCTCAGTGATAGCTTGTTCAACTTCTTTTTCTAAGATAAGGTTATTTAAATATTCTATTTCCTCTTCTGTTGATCTGAGCAGTTTATGTTTCTGTTAATATTAATCCATTTCAGTTAGATTATTATACTTATTGCCATATGATTGTACAAAATAGCTTTTAATACTTTCTTTATTTTCATCTTCATTGGTGGTAAATTCACCCTTTTCATTTTTGAGGTAATTTGGTTTTCTTCTTTCCTTTTTCAAATCAAATTAATGAATGGCTTATCTATTTTATTGATTTTTTTAAATGAAACTAGCTTCTAGTTTTATTTATTAGTTCAGTGGTTTTCTAATTTTATTAATCTCTCCTCTGGTTTTTCAGAATTTCCAATTTGGCACTTAATTGAGGATTTATAATTTGCTCTTTTTCTATTTTTTTAAAATCGTATGCATGATTTGCTGATCTGCACTTTTCTCTATTTTACTGAAGTTAAGTGTTCAGAGAGATAAATTTTCCCCTAAGTACTGCTTTTGCTGCATCCCACAAATTTTGGTTTGTTGTCTCATTGTCATTCTCTTTAGTGAAATTATTTGTTCCTGTGATTTATGTTCTTTGACACACTCATTGTTTAGCATTAGATTATTTAGTTTTCAGTTAATTTTTAATTTATATTTCCACTGCCCTTTGCTGAATTTAATTTTTATTGCATTGTGGTTTGAAAAGGATGCATTTAATGTTTCTGCATTTCTGCATTTGTTTGTGAGGTTTTTATGCCCTAATACATGATCAATTTTTATGAAGTTGCCATGTACAGCTGAGGGAAAAGGTATACTCCCTTCTATTCCATTCAATTTCCTCCAGAGATCTAGCTTATCAAACTTTTCATTTATCTGAGGAGAATGAGAACAAAATGCAGAATGTCTTCTTTGATGGGACTTGACCCAAAATCATCGTTTTGTGAAAATTAGAAAAAAAATAGTTAATGAAAAAAATCTTTTTAAATTGGGACAATTCTAATTAGGTTTTTAAGCTAGAGTTCTGTCAGTTTTTTTCTTCTTTAGTCTTTTTTTTACTAAATATCAGAAAAATATAAATAACCTGGAACAAATAGCATAATACTTTCCCTAAAAGGTAAGACATTGGAAGTTTCTGACTAACATCTCTTACCTATTCAATCAGCATGAATCTAGAGACCAAAGTTTTCAGTGGCACATATTAAAGACACACAAATTTTAAAAAATGAAGCTGATCTCAAGAAAATTAAATGCACATTCTCCTTGCTGAAACACATGGCTCTTATAATGGTTTTTTTCCAGCAGTCACCTGACTACTTTCATGGATGGGTACATTGTGAGTGATGGTAATAGTCTAACTCAGTTACTATTATTAACATTTATTAAACACCTGCAGTAAGGAGACATTGTACAGAACAACTTCAGAGAGCTAGGAGAAATAAATGAAGTGATAGGCAAGCATTAGTTCCTTGACAGAACAGTAGCAAGGCTTGGAATTTTCACATGATTGCCCATCAGGGGAGGAAGCTCTACCATGAAAATAATAATGGGTTCTTTTAATAATACTTTCCACATAGTGAATTTTTCAGCTGTCCTACTGCAAAGTGTTTCCCTTCTGTTCTTTTATGGAGTAGAATGCTCTGGGGTTGTCATTCCCATTCCATCTGTGCATTAAGAGGAATGATTTTTCTATATACTGTTAAAAATGTATTTATGGCACTTTTCACGGATATTAAAATAAGTACTCCACTGTACAATCCAGTTGCAGTTAATAAATGGGAGAGATAGTTTTAAACAAGCCAATAAGGATGATGCATGAAATTTAATTTATACAACATTCATAGATGTAGGTTGAGTCCTCTGAGTAAATCACCATGGTAGCATTAGCCAACACTTTCACCCTAGGGTAACACATTCTGCCTGGCTGACTCAACCCACTCACCCCAGTCCCTAGTCCAAGTAAGCAAGGCATTTCAGGTTATGTAAGCAGTACACTGATGTTCAAATATTCATCAAAAGAAAGGCCACTTGAAAAGAAAACAAGAATGGAAAGAGAAATTGTAAGCAAAACTTTTACCCAGGTCACAATATATAAGCTGAGAAAAAGAAGGTGATTTGAATGTCTGGTTGTCTATGGAAGTTTATTTTCTGAGGTGATTAATGGAGTTGATTAGAGCCAGGTTTGGGGCTCTAGATGTTCTACATTCTGCCTCTTGGTCTGTGTTGCCAAAGACATATCAACTCCCACTATGATCTGCCAATTTAGGCCAAAGAAAACCAGTCTGTTTTATCCTGGAAAAACAGTAAATTGTTCACTTTATGGTTAATAGATCATCACCACTTGACCTGTTTTTTAAAAAACTGACATTGAAAGTGTCAGCTTCAGGCGAATAACCCTTCTTCACTCATATCATAAATTGCTTACTGTCTAGGGGGATTTAGTCAGTAATCACACTCTAAGGGCCTTAAGCAGCAGAGAGTCAGGAAAGTACACGTGAACACCAGTACTGAATTAAATGAATAATTTGTGGCTGGCTGCCCACCTCACTGAGATGATTTAAGCTAAATCATTTATTTCAAATTATGTTTTCTGATATGACTAACATGTTTCTTATGATTGAGGAAAGGTATTTTATATATCAAGAAATGGTCAAATAATTAACTATGGACTTTCCTCTATATTGTAATTACTACCACCATAGGGCCCATCAGACTCAAAGATGAAATAAAAAATAAACAGGTATTGAAAGGGTAGTAGTAATGATGGTGATTTTACTCCTTCAGCAAAATAAATATCAAAATTACTAAGCATTTCCTATGTGCTAAGCACTGTGCTAATTGCTGGGAATGCAAATGGAAAATGTGAGGTAGTCTTTGCTCTTTAGAAATTTGTATCCAATTGGCAGAGATAAGAAATTTCAGTTTCAAGACAGATGGAAAAACCTAGAGGACCCAAGGATTCAACAGAAGGGTGGATGGCAAGAGTCTGGGGTCCCTAGGTTGTACCAGTACTTTAGAAGTCAGGGCAAGGAGTGCAGAGCACAGAGGCAGGGCAGATGGCAAGATCTAGAGCACCTTAGGAGGCAACGGCACAACACGAGAAGATGGTGAGCCCTGGTGGTCCTTCATCTTAAGGGAAAGGAAAGAGCTGGTGACTCCCATTTCATCCAAGCTGTGTGAGAAGTCAAAAAGCCCTAGCTGGTGGAGAACATATGAAAGAGAAAGGCAAGGATTCTGGATACCCACAGTGGTGTCAGGTCTTCCTGATATATAAAAGATAGGGAGGTACGGAAAGTATATGAAGAACTTGATAAGACTCTCTAAACTCTTTGATACACACATTTTAATATTTAATGACTTCAAAGTCAAGATGGACAGAGGGAAGAACGGTGAAAAATATGTTGAAAAACACTAGTGAGAAGTTAAGAAACAAAAAAGTACAAAGACTGATAAACTACATAGATGCCTTGGACCTATAAATCACACTCACACACACACACACACACACACACACACACACACTCCAAACTTGAGGTAATTTATGCTTCACCATTCACTCCAAGTCACAACTAATGAGCCCTCACCAATATATTGCTTTTACCAGCCCCAACAGGGGACACATTAGGTTTAAAAAAAAGAAGACATTTGTTTAATAAAGCAGTATAAAAAATGAATAACAAGAAATATTCCCACCATATACATAAGAAATATACTCTGCCATAGGTTATGAAGAAGGAGGAGACACACATAGGGACACAAATGATAGGGAAACAGTCATGGAAGGGCATAGTCCTAGAGAACATATGAAAGGGCATATACCTAGGAAACGTGTGCCAGGGAATAATCTCTGGCTGGGATAACATGGCCCTGATGCTATAGGAAAGGGAAAAAGCATTTGTAAAGTGCCTATTATATGCCTGGCACTGTGCTAAACACTTTATAAATATCATGCTGTTTGATCCACATACCAACATTGTGAGATAGGTGCTTTTATCATCATCATTTTATAGCTGAGGAAAGGGAGGCAGACAGAAGTTAAGTGACTTGCCTAAGGTCATATAGCTAGTAAGTATCTGAGGCTGGATTTGAACTCAAGTCTTCTGGACTACAGGCTTAGTGTTCTATCCCCTGCCTCATGTAGAGATGCCAATGACCACTATTGATGTCAACACACCGAATTCTTCTTTGCTAGGGATCTTCTCTCTGATATCACCTGCTGGTTTGTTCAGCTGCTTCTTAGTAAAGCTGCCCAACTCAGGTTGGAAAAGCTCTTCACCTCTAACCTTTTTTTGAATTGTTGATACCAACCAGACCCTTCCTGTTAATTAGCTTAAAAAACCCTAATTATTTGTTTATTTTTTAAATTGTTTTTACTCTTTTGTCTCCTTTCAGAATCACTGAACCTAACTCTTCTCTCATGTATGGTCAGAAAAATACTCTTAATTCAGATCATATGCCTGGACCTGATAAATTATTCCCAGGTTCTCAACTATGCAAAATTGCAGAAAAGGTGGATGAAGCCGTGATGAGGAGATTCCTTTTAACTCCTCACAAAATATCACATGTTCCCTGCAAATTACTAGGATTGGGCTGGGTGGAGAACAAAAATGGGATACTGACCTTTTTTTCCTATTTTCTCCTAGGAACAAAATCATTACCTTTCTCCAATCACAAAAATATGAAATTGATGATCATATAGAATCTCTGGCCTCATTTTCCCAATCCTCTCCCCAGTTTTTGACCTCATCTCCTGCATTACCATGACAGATCAGGTCCTGGCTTGGTGCTACAGTCTATGTGTATCCATCTACATAGGGGTATCCCTTAGTGGTCTTTTTATAATGCTGTTATTCTTAAGTTTCCATCTGCTGCATCCCCAAAATATCAAACAACCATTTAACATCTTTTCAACGTAACCTCAGGTAGTTAGTCTAAAAGCTTTTATTAAATGCTTATATGCCAGATGATGTGCTGAGTTCTGAGAACAGAATAAAGGCAAAAACAGTCCCCACCCTCAAGGAGCTCATAATCTAGTCACTGATTAGTACTTCAACAATATTTGACCAATTGGCATCTCTTTAGTATCACCGATACCTAATTAACATAAACTAGGTTTCATAAAAGGATGTTTACTGAAAGGATACTACAAGAACCCAGATATAAAATCATTTCTTCCAAACCAGGATATGTTCTCTCTTGTCACCTTGGTCTCAGGGGAGAATGAGCTCAGATGAAGTGGTAGTTCTAAAGCATTCCTCATACCAAGTTCCCTTCTCTGTGTGGCGGAACTGATGGATGATTTGCTGTCTTCCTTGAGGACCTGGGGTCTTGACTGCTGGGTCGATCCACTTCTGGGCTAGGTCAGCCAGGTTACCTGGCAGCTGTGCTGGCACCTTGTGTATCAGTAAGGCAAGATTCATAATATTGATAGTGACCATGAATATCCCTGTATAGTTCAAAATTGCAAAGTAGAAGAGACTCCCTGTATAGAAGGCAAAAGAAGTAAAACATTTATTCAGACACCAGAGGATCAAATCCCAGAACCAATAACCCTAATTCGACACAGCAGTAATTGTATTCCAAAACCAGTGAGTCAACCTCAATGTAACAGCAAGGAATTAAAACACAGTATCACAGCAAGGTGCCAAGCCATCCTATAACTTTCTTCTGCTAGGACCTTCCCATAAACATTCACTCACGAATCCTGTCTGCTTTCCTGAGTCCTCTTCTCCAGTAGTTCTGAAAGCCCTTGCGGTTCTCAGAGCCCTTCCAGTTCTCTCTCTGTCTCTTCCAGTTTTATGGTCCTCTCTCACAGTTCTCTCTTCTTCTCACAGCTCTCTGGTCTCTGTAGCTCTCTGGTCTCTGCAACTCTCTAGTCTCCACTCTCTTCAGCTCTGTAGTCTGACCTTAATGGCTATCCACAGGGTATGTATAGCCTGTGTAGGCCTGGGGCTTAGCACCTACTTAGCAAATGGGACTTCCTACAAATCTGCCTCTCCTAATCAAGCTTCCCTTAACTAGCTCCACCTGAGGCCTGTTAAATGGGTGGGGAATATCTTTGATCATATTAGCATCACACCTTGGTAGGCTCTGCTGCTAGATCAACTCGTGGCTGGGTTGAGTCATGCAGATCACTCCTTAGGTCTGGCTTCTCACTAAACTCACTGGCAACAATCAGCTTGGGTTGCTGTGGAGACTTGTGAAGGCTCTCTTGACCTTTTGAAGCTTGTTTTGTTGTAGCATGGTGCACTCTATCTCTGGATATTCATTCACTTTAGATCAGGAAATAATAAAACACAAGAGAGAAGAAACAGTCATGCCATGTATTAACTACATGGTAACTGGGTAAAAGAGAGGCAAGGGCCAGAACCCTAGAAGAACCCACAATAGTTCTTCTTCATCCTCATCCAAAAGCTTCCACAGGGTCTAAGGGTCTAGTTACTCCACTGGAGTCTTTTGCATGCCTACTTAATTCTGCAGCCAATTAAAATTCTTTACAGTAAGTAGTCACTCAACTAGCATTTATTAAGCACCTACTATGTGCCAGCCACTGTGCTAAGAAAGGCAAAAATCAGTCTCATCTCTCAAGGAACTCACAGTCTAATGGAGGAGACAGCATACAAATAATTAGATACAAATAAGGTATATATATTATATATATGATAAATTAAGGATAGTCTCAGAGGGAAGCCACCTTAAGATTAAGGAACCTGGGAGAGGCTTCTTGCAGAAGGTGAGACTTTAGCTGAGTCTTGAAGGAAGCAGGAGAAGTTAGGAGAAAGAGATGAGGAAAAAGAGTACTCCAGGCATGGAGGATCACCAGTGAAAATATTTGGAGTGAGGAGATGGAGCATTGTGTGTCAGGAACCGCAAGGAGGACCTTGTCACTGAATCACAGAGTATGTGGAAAGGAGAGAGTATAAAACTGATTCTAGTGAGAATCACCAGATGATCCTAATGAGGTGCCAGCATAGCAGCCAAATGACTTGACCGAGCCCTGAAATGGATTGATTTCTGCAGTTGAGACACCACATAATGACTAGAACACAAAATTCCATCTCCCTATTGTGCACTTTTGCATAGACTTTACCCATGTGTGGAATGTTCTTCCTCTTCACCTATGCCTTTTGTAACCCCTAGGTCCCCTCAAGGCACAGTTCAGCGATTCTGCAACCCTGGACTTTCCTTGACACTCTCCACTCCCCATAAATGCTTTCTCCCATGATGAACTTAGTTTTTATTTACTTTGCATGTATTTATATTTACTAATATCTATACATTTTATTTCTTCCCAAGAGGAAATAAATTCCTGGTGGGAGGGGACTTTGTTTTTGTCTTTGGATCCACAGAGCCTATAACATTGCCTGGGAAATAGTAGGTAATTAACAGATGTATGAGGGATTCTAACATAATAACACTCAATGGGTAAGGAAATAGTAGAATGGGTGAGAGGAAAAATGGGGAGAGCAGCAGACTACATCACAGATAGCCAGAGGAGGTCATGCTGGAGGTTACATTTTAGGAGTGTTGAGGAATCCTGCAGTTATCTGAAAGAGAGGAGAATGCCAAATGTTTGTAAGATAGTGCACCACTTACTAGTACCCCACCCCCAAAGGTGACCAATATAATTAAAACCAAAACTACAGACCCAGATGATTACCTTCCCAGCTCTTCAAAATTTTTATGAGAATAATATACACATGCATCGAGAATAGCTTTGATAAAAGTTTGAGAAGGAAACAGGATTTTGTTAATGATATTCTAAGGCAGATGATGTCTTCACAATAATACTGATGACTGACAAGTGTAGGTAGCACAATATTCCACTCTATTTATTGTTTGTTGAATATTAAAAAAAGTATTTGAACTAGTATAGAGCAAAGTGCCACTTTAAAAGGCTCTGCAACAACAACATATCTTCTCTGCATAGGTCAAAATTATATAAGGGAAGATCAAAGATAGAAAGATCGAAAATAGCAGCATTTTTTATAATAGCAAAGACACACATTCACAAAAAAGTAGGTTACCATTATAGATATATGTGTGCATCCATATACACATATATAAACATATGTAATTCCCACATATTTATATATGTATGTATACATGTGTATCTTGGACTGACACTGGTAATTGACAATGATTTGGCCACAAATTGAAAAGACATGGGGAAATGGGTTAGAGCGCCTTTGACAAATTGTATGAGGCTTTTAATGACCCTAAAATTCTCCTTGAAACAAAGGATCTTCTCTTTAGCATCAATATTTCCATTGATGCTTTATGATTGTGATTCAAAGAATGAAATCCAAAGAATGAAAGTTATGGATCACTGAGTGGACAATAAAAAGGTATTAGTTGATGAGAAAGGCCTATAGCACAGCACCAATAAGAATCACACAGAAGAGATTTAAAGGGCATCATCAGAGAGATGTGCTCCTGGAGAAAAGGTTGGGCCGGTGAAATAGAGAAAGCAGTCTGTTGCTTCACTGGTATCCATGTAACATTTAGAAACCTCCAGGAAAGCTCTCAGAATCTTGGTTGGACCTTCTCTGGTTAATTTATGGCTAGATACGGACAAGAGTCTCACAAGCTGAGAAGTATCAGCTGTGATCTGCACCAGTGAAAGGAGTATTCAGGTCAGTGACTTCTGGGTTTCACTGAATGATTAAACTGATAGTTTGGTGAAATAGAGATTCATATAACAACGTTGTCAGAATGCAATAACCACTACAATTTGCATTGAGACTGAGTCCAGAACAGAGTCCAGTAAACTTTAAGCTGATCTTTTTAAAAAACTACTAAAAAATTTCAGCTTAGCTTTTTGCATTTAGAAAAAGGAAATTGTAGTATTTTGTTAGCATGAATGATTTCCCTAATGTTAAAAATATATGCATATGTCAGAGAAGACACAGTTCTCATGCCTAAAGAATTTATAAATATTACATGCATATCTTTTCATGAGCTAGAATACCAATCATACACACTGTAAAAAATAGGCCATTTCCAATTCATAAGGAAAGACATTTTGTTTGCATTCATTCCTACATTTCATGAATGATAGTATTTTCAGGAGTGGTTCAGTTTGCTTATGAAAAATTTGTGCTACACTTTAGATCAACTTGGTTTTATTTTTATACATGAGAGAATTCTGAAAGAAGAGCAAAGCATGCAGTTGCTTGACTGATTTTAAATGTGTACTAAGACCACAGTCTTTCATGGTAGAGGTTGAATTTCTGGAAATATGCTTGTTACATTCTTTATCAAAAGTTTGATCACCCACCCATGAGTTGAACTAGATGCTTTTGGTACTCTAGGTAGCCACTGACGACCCTTCCAATTCTCAAATTTGATGATTCTATGAACAATAGGCTTGATTACAGACTTTAAAAACTCTCTAATTTGCCATTCAAAATTTAAAATATAACTCACCAGAGATTGGTCCATTTAATAGAAATAATTGCAAGAAATTTCTTCTGATCAATTTATGTAGTTCTCATTTCAAATATCGGCGAAGGAGCTGCAGTAAGATGAGGAAGAAGTCACCAAAGAGCAAGTTCAAAGGTCAATCAATAATTAATAATCATTTACTAATCACTTATTATGTGCCAGGAACTGTGCTAGATGCTCTGGATACAAGCACAAAGATTGAAACAATCTCTGCTCTCAAGGAGTTTAGTTTCTATCAGGAAATATAGCATTTATATGTATATACATATCATATGTATAATACATACACGTACCCATATACAGAAGAAATAAAAAATAAATACAAGGGGGTTAATAAATACAAAAGAGTTAGGGCAGAAAGGTGTTAGCAAATGGAGAACTAGGAAACACTTCATGTAGATGGTGATGCTGAGGTGAAAATGAAGAATGTGGAATGGGTAGTATAAAGACTCAGAGACAGGAGATGAACAGAATTCAGGCAAGCTTCTTTTGTGGAACCATCAAATTTAAGAAGAGGAGTAATTACACATATGTACAAGCAACATATATATACACATATGTGTGTATCTATACACACATACATATATATGTGCATATATATATATATATATAGTATGGAGGCTGGGAAAATAGGCTGAAGCCATTTTGTGAAGGGCTTTAAAAACCAAACAGACTTTATATTTTTCCTAGAGTCAGTAGGGAGCCATCAAAGTTCAGTGAGTAGTGGAGCAATTTTTACTTAAGGAAAATCTCTTGGGCACCAATGTGGAGGAGAGGAAATCTATTATTTTGGGATCCTTAACTTATATCTGCAATTTTTTTCAGATGAATTCCAAATTCCAAATATTCGAACATTATTACTTATAGTTGCTATGTCAGCGGAATTTCCAAACACTGTTTGAATATCATCAAGGGACCAATGATGAAACTCCATTGTCTCTTTTCGTTTAGATTGCTTATATGTTTATTCTATAATTTATATTACCAAGAGATTATAAAATATGACCGGCATATCTTTTCCTTTATTTCCCCTTTTAAATAAACTTTCACAAAGTAAAATAGGAAAAGCTTTTATTCCATTTATTCCTCCCCCTCCAAACTATGAGAAATCCTTCTACAAAATGACCTAAATATGGAACCACTGAATTTAGTACCATCATATAAACTATTTTGGCAAGCACTCATGTTGTGTTCTCAGGCTGGCTACAAATAAATCTTGGTTTATTGCCAGTTCAGTGGATTTTTCATGGTAATAAAATGGCTGTTAAGAGGAACTAAAAGTCTGGTGATTTTCCTCTTTAGTTTTGCAAAGTGAAAATGATTTATTGTTATAAAATTGTTATAGTTTGGAAAACAGTAACAACAAAATTACTTACATTTGGATTGGAAGTAAATATAGGATTCTGAACTATGAAATGCTCTCTGACTACAGCCTTCTACCATTTTAGTCAGTATTTTTATTTCAGTTAGTACATATTCAATGGGTACACAATCTTGAGAAAATATCACCTCCTAGAGCATTGTGTGTTTTGACTTTGTGATGAAAATAAGCTTTGAAATGAGGAAGAATGTCTCAGCAAATTCAGATATGAATTTGAATTTTTTAACCTTATTACAAAATGTCTTTCTGGTGACTTTTCCTCTACCTGCTAACAAAAACTCTTCACAAGAACTAGGAATTAGTCAGCAACCATTTTGTGTTTAGTGTTGTATATTGTAAATGTTAGTGATGGTTTTTTTCTCTCTCCCCAGCTTATTTGATGTCACAGGATTTAGTTACAAGATGTCAGTCTCATCATTTGGAGATCCCTTTATGAGATATGAATATTTTACTCTGAGTTAATTAAGGAAACCTAACCATCAGATGAGTCAAATATCTGCCATGCCTCTGAGAGTCATGGAACCATAGTGGAAGGGAGAGAAAGTTGTTCTTGGGGCTAGGAGAAGTTTTCTCTCTTTCTCTTTTTTTCTCCTAATCTGCAATGTAACTTTGACCTGGAGTCAATTGAATGGTAAGAAACATGTCATCCAGCAGAAAGTAAAGGCACAAACTCCTGATATACAGGGATATAGAGATGCAATTACTCCTAGTAAGTAGCAGCTTCCAGGAACTGTATCTTTAACAGCAGAAAAGGAAGCTGACTGTGGACTCAAGAGGGTAATAGTCCTGGCATTTGAGAGAAAAGCTGAAGATAGCAGCAGACTTGGGGAGCCCAACAAAGCACCTTTCCCAGCAGAGATTTCTGGGTCCCTGTAATGGCAAGCAAAGTGTGACTTTTTGCTGTTTTTTCTTTTGGAGTGCTTCTCAGCACTAAGACAATCAAGTGCCTTTGATTGAACCTTGCTTTTGATTGAATCAAGAGTCTTTGATGAGCTGCTTAAGTCACAAGAAAGCCTAAGTCACATGAGTTTGAGTCACATGGTTGTGACACTCTCTGTGGGCTGACCCTGAAGAAGTGTATATGTGCTCTGAGGTTAACGTCTTGCTTTGGGGGCTCACTAGTTGGAAGAGGGTTTGTGTGATTTGGCTAGATGAGACTCTGGGTAGCCATCGAAGCCCCCCGGCTTTGAAAAACCCAGATGTCGGTGCTTCTCTCTCTGGTAACTATGTATGTATTGCTATGGACAGACAGTTAGAATCTCTGTCTGCCCATTTGTGTTATTTGCTCTGTTTATATAATTTCTGCTTGTAATTTCTGTTTGTGTTTTCTCTGTAGTTCAGGATATTGACTTTTTCCTCTTGAGCTAAGTGAATGATATATGCATATTTAATTAAAGTGAGATTGTAAACCCCTTAAAATTGCTTTCTTTAGAAAAGCAGATCAAAGAACCTGTGCTAGCAGCCCTCTTGTATGCTGGTGTTATTGGCCTTACACTTCCACAGCAGCTGCAAGCAGCATTGTTGTTACAGTCCCATGGGAGAGTATACCCCAGGCTTATGAGGGGAATGTTAAATATCTTACTGTGCCATTTTAGTAAATGCTTTTGCTATAAGCTGATTGTATCTACCTGTCTACTGTTAATGGGGTACACAACAATGGGGACTTTGGAGCTAAAATTTTTGGGAGCAAGATCCATTTAAACATTAGTTCAATTTCACTCATCATCTGCCTCCTGGACTATTGTGATGGTTGTTGTCTCTCCTGCTTGAAGAAAACCAGTGATATCACTATGTTGGAGTCAAGGTACAGTGTGTCTGACTTCTTGATTAAACCAATATGAGCTTGGAAGGTTCTACCACAGGTTGGGCACAAATAGTCCACATGAACACTTGGAGTGGCGATGGCTCTAAATTTATGCATCTCACATTTCTTCTGAGTTACTGCAATTCTGCTTTGCTCATAAAGCATGGTACCTGCCATGCTGAGTGGTCCTGTGCCAGTGTCTCCCATGCCTCACAATCAATTCCAAAGTTTTTCAGAGAATGTCTTGGTATGCTTCTTCTGACGTACATGTGAATACTTATGTTGTTGGAGTTTTCCATAAATTTGTCTTTTAGGCAAATGTAGGTTTGGCATTGGAACAACTTAGCCAGCTCACTGGAGTTGTACTTGCTTGCTATAATAGAGTTTGAATGCTTGGCAGTTCAACTTGAGAAAGGACCTTAGTGTCCAGTACCTTATCTAGCCAGGTGATCTTCAGAATCTTCCTAAGACAATTCAAATGGAAGCGATTCGGTTTCCTGGCATGGTGTTGGTATACTGTCCAGGTTTCACAGGCATCCAACAATGAGGTCAGCACAATGGCTCTGTAAACCTTCAATTTGGTAGCCAGCCCAATACCTCTTCTCTCCCACACTTTCCTTTGGCTTTCCTAAACACTGGGCTAGCTCTGGCAATGCGTGCATCAACCTCATCATCTACGTGTACATCCCTGGGAAGTATACTTCCAAGGTAAGTGGACTTATCCATAGCATTCAAAATTTCTCCATTTGCTGTAACCAATGATTCCATGTATGGTCGGTATGGTGCTGGCTGGTGGAGAACCTATGTTTTCCTGGTGTTAACTGTCAGATCGAAATTAGCACAAGTGGCAGGGAATTGATCCATACTCTGTTGCATCTCAGCCTCAGAGGCTGCATTGAGTACACAATCATCTGTGAAAAAAGTTGTGCAACAACTCTCCCTTCACTTTAATCTTGGCTTGTAGCCTTTTCAAGTTAAATCATTTTCCCTTAGTACAGTAGCTGATCTTGATGCTGCTTTCATTTTCATTGAAGGCATCAGACAATTATAATAGTCTGCTGGTGGTGATCAAGGTGATCTTCCTAAAGTGTGGGTCTGACCATTTCAATCCCCACCCCCTAAGTCCCCCACATTCAATAATCTATTGCCTTCAGGATCAAATATAACATTTTTGTTTGACATTCAAAGCCCTTTATAACCTGGCCTGTCCTACCTTTCCAGTCTTCTTATCCATCCTCCTACCTTACCAATCTCCATTCATCCCTACTACCTGCACACTCTGAACCAGTGACACTGTCCTCCTTACTCTGTTTCACTTAAGCCCTTCCATCTTTAGGCTGGGTATTTTCACTGACTGTGTCCCATGACTGGCATTCTTTACCATCTCATCTCTTCCAGCTGAATTCCTTGGCCTCCTTCAAGTCCCATCTAAAGTACTGCCTTTCACAGGAAGCCATTCCCCATTTCTCTTAATTCCCTGTATTGATTATTTCCAATTTATCCTCTATGCAGCTTATTTGTATATAGATGTTTGCGTGATGTCTCCACCTTTAGATTGTGAGCTCTAACTATTGTGATATATGACTATGATCATAAAATAACATCTTTGTTTTCTTCTTATTTGGCTCTCAATGTAATTTAAAATGATTTACTTAAAAATTTCCAAAATTATCTGGCATTTCTCCCTTAGAATGCTGACAAGTTGTAAGAAAAAAGAGAACTGCTTCCTAGATATCCCAGTTCTTCCTATCTTTGAACTTCATTTAAGTATACAGTCCCTAGGTGGCACAGTAAGTAGAGCACTGGCCCTGGAGTTAGGAGGGCCTGAGTTCAAATCCAGCCTCAGACACTTGACAGACTTACTAGCTGTGTGACCTTGGGCAAGGCACTTAACTCCAATTGCCCTGCCTTCTCTCCTCAAAAAAATATACAATCCTTGGAGTCCTCCTTGAGCTTCAAGATTCTTCAGATTTCATTTATTTCCCCACTCGGCTTTAAACCCATGGTCGTTGATTTCAATTATAGTCTAGCAACTAAAAGTCCAGAATCCCTTCCCACCTTGACCTTCAGCCATTCCTTCTATATCCAATTTCTTGCCACGTCCTGATCATTTTACTTTTGTAATTCTCTCTCATTTATTCTCCCTTCTCTTCTTTGATGCTGCCACCACCTTTTCCAGGTCCATATCATCTCATTCCTTCACTGCTGCAATAGTGTGTTGGTGGTCTCACTTCGAATCTCTCTCCACTCCAATCTATACCCCATTCAGCTGTCAGATCTTCCTCAAGTGCAAAGCTGGCCACATTATACCCATATTCAGTAACTTCATTGGCTCCCTAATGCCTCCAGGATCAAATATAAAGTCCTCTGTTGGCCATTCATGCTGGCCTCCTCCAGCCTTTCCAGTCATCTTACATTCTACTTCTCACCACTGTACCCCATATACTTTGTGATTTGACACTGTCTTCTTTGCTGTTATGCAAGAAACTCCATCTCCCCACTCTTGGACTATTTACTGGTTATCTCCTATGTCCTGAATTCTCTTTTCATCTCTGGCCCCTAAACTCTCTGACTTCCTTTAAGTTGCAACTCAAATCTCACCTTCTACAGGAACCCTTTTCCTAATACCTCCTTAGTCCAAGTGTCTTCCCTCTCTTAATTATCCTTAATTAATCCTAGGTATTCCTTATTTGTATGTAATTATTTGCATTCATATTGTTTCCCCCATTAGATCATGTTCCTGAGAACAAGGACTATTTTTAAATTTTGTTTTGTTTTTCAAGTTTCTTTGTATGACTGGACTTAGCCCAATATCTGGCACATAGTAAGTACTTAATAAATGCTTGTTGATTGACTAATAGTACCCTAATCCTTGGAACCATTTGCTTTTTCTTCTCTTAATCCTAGGCTTCTGAGAATTGGTGGGAAAATTTAAAAAGTCTTGTTGATTGGATTACCTGTGAATCTGTGCTATTTCAGGTTCTGATTCTGAGATCAAGTCATTTAAATACTTCATCTCTTGTACTGTGAATTTCAGAATTTTATATTTTGTAAATATTTATTTAAATTATTTAAATTTTCAGTTTTTTGGAGCATATAGAATGATAATTTCTGATTATTTACTTTTCTCCTCATCTTGTTTGAATTTTTTTTCACATTTGATTTTGGTAATTTAATTAGATTTTTTTATTAGCAAATAAGATAATTGCTCATCTATTTTTACTACACTTTCAGTAAAACTACTTTTCTTAATTCAGTATTTTTTGCTTTCAATTTTGTTTATCTTTTCATTGATTTTCTATTTTTCTGTTTGTGTTTCTTTAGGGATTTACATTTGTTAATTTTATTTTTTTAGTTATAGGTACAATTTATAGAACTCTTTTTCTCTTTTGTTGATGAAAGTGTTTAGAGATATAAATTTTTCCCTAATGACTGCTTGGGATACATTTAGAAAGTTTTAATTTTTTTTGATTTTTAATTATTGTTATAATTTCCCTTATTGTTCCTATGATTTGTTTTTTGGTCCACTCTGTCTTTCTGATTATATCATTGAGACTTCATTTAAGTCTACAGGCTTGCTTCAAATTCTCTTCATTAATTTTAATTTTTCTGTGTTCTATGGATTGTAAAGAATGCATTTAATATTTCTTCTTTTCTAATTTCATGAGTTCCCTTTTGCTCTAACCCATGGTGTAATAGCAATTTAGATTTGGTCTTTCCCACCCATTAATAGGCCACGTGACCTGCTTATGTCATAGGAAGCCTAAGTCACATGTGGTGGGACTTGCTGAGAGAAAAAGTGAGTCGCATTACAGGAAATGTGGAGAAAGCAGTTATGACAGAGCTAAGGGAAAGAGCAGACTGTGGTGACTGTGAGTAATTGTTTTGTGGGAAGGCCCCAGCAGAGGGGCAGATGGTTTTGGGATGGCGAGGCTCCATGCTGTGATACTGTGTTTTAAGTTCCTTGCTTTTATGATAAAATGGGCTTACTGGTTGTGGGAGTTGTTTGCTTGGTTATGGGGTCTGGTTATCTGGTGTCTGAATAAATGTTTTACTTCTTCTACTTTTCATGTGAAGAATCTCTCATATTTTGTGATACAGAACTACACAGGCATTTTCACGATTATCATTGATGTTTTTATTATTGTCTTGCTGATACACATGGTCAATTTTTACATAGGTATCATGCAAAAATGAGAAATACATACTCTTTAGGATTCAGTTTTAGAAATTGCTAAAGGTATATTATATCTGAGTTTTCTAAAATCCTATTAAAATTCTTCACTTTATTTTCACTTTTGTTGCTTTTAGATTTGTTTAGATGTGAAAGGGACACAATGAAGTCCTCAGCAATTGTTTTACTATTTATCTATTTCTCTCTGTATTTCAATTAGCTTCTACTTTAGGTACTTAGTTGCTATTACAATGATATTAATATTAGTGTAATATCCTTATTTATGTTGCACTCAAGCATAATATAGTTTCCTTCTTTGTCTTCTTTAACCATTTTTATTGTTACTATTGTCTTATCTAATATATACCACTCCTAACTTTTTTGATTCAGCTGATACATACATAATAGGTTCTATTTCAACCTCTCATTTTGATAATATATGTATTTCTGTGTTTTAAGTGAATTTCTTGTAAACGAACTACTATTGACTTTTGCTTTCTAATCCATTATGCCAGGCTCTACCATTTTGTGAGTGAATTTATCCCTTTGATATTCATGGTTATGATTTTTAGTTTTGCTTTCCCTTCCTCATATGCTATTATAACATTATAATATGGCAAACAATAATATAGGCAAACAATCTTCACCCACATTCCCCTCTTTAAAAGAAGTAAGATGGGGGAAAAGGGATGTAAACAATACTAATAACCCATCACTGAAATTGAAACCCTTTCCTTCTTTATGAGGCTTAGACCTAGATCACTGCATCTTGCTTTCTTTCACCTTTTACTATTCCTGTTGTGATCAGTTTGTTTTACTTGTGACTACCATCTCCCCAAATCTGTTCTCTCTTAAACTTCCCTTGCTTCTTGTTCCCTTCCAATTTTATGTTTATCCTATTATATTTCTACAATAATATTTTTTTCACCAAGTTTGTTTTCCTCAGGTCAGGTAGGAGTAGTATTCAGGCTATAGCTGATTTTCCTACCCCTATTTCCATGCTTACATAATCTTTTCAAAGGTTTTCATCCTTACTATTTCTTTTGAACTTGTCTTGGTTCTGTAGTTATCAGAGTTATTATCATTCTGTTCCTTTGTAGTAGGACCTGAGGTAAATATGAAAGGCTGCAACCAAACAAACTCAACTCTCTTCATCATGGAATAGATCATCCAGCAAAGATGGTTGGCAATAACTTCTTGGCCAGACTGGCTTACCGAGACAGAATTCATGGTCTTGGATGGAGCAGCTGAATCTGGGATCTTAGTCTTTGCGCCCTCTCCCCTTTTACAGGCCTAGAATTATAGGGATCTCTTGGCTCTACTCTGTTACCACAGTTTCACACTGGGATCCTAAGTCAAAGTCAGAGAATTCTTTTCCAGTAGTATTGAATGAGATGTTGAGGTACGTTTGGGGTTAGGGACTTAATCTTAAAATGAATTTGGACAAAGAAAAGAGGTTGGACCCAAAATAGATTAATTTCTTGGAGAGAGATCTTAACATTCATGTGACCCCTATGGAGAAAGAGTTGAGGCCATAAAAAAACACTGAAAGGAAATACTTATATGAACTCATGAAAAGTGAAGTGAGCAGAATCAGAACATGATACACAGTAAAAGCAATAATGTAGAATCATCAACTGTGAAAGACTTATCTACTCTGATCAAAACAGTGATCCAAGATAATTCCAAAGGACACATAATGAAAAATGCTATCTACCTCTAGAAAGAGGACCGATGAATTCTGGATATAGATGAAACCTATTTTTTACCTTGTTTATTTTTCTTATTTTTTGTCTGTTTTTTCTTTTGCAACATGGCTAATATGGAAATGTCTTGTGTAATTTCACATATATAATTGATATAAAACTGTTTGCCTTCTCAAGAAGGGGAGAAGGATGGGAGAGAGGGAGAGAATTTGGAACTCAAAATTTTAAAAAACTGAATGTTAAAATTTTTTTACATGTAATTGGGAAATAGTTAACAAAATAAATAAAAATATATTAAGTAAGAAGTATAGAAGTTTGACAGGAGTTCTTCCTAAAGGTGAAGATACTGGAAGTTTCCAAAAGGTACTCCAGGGAGTGAATTATAGCAGTTCTAGAGAGTTGAAGGAAAGGGATGAAAAAGCCATGACCAGAGAGTTGAAAAAGGCAAGGATTGTCACAGCATGATCAAGATCTTTTTCCTTCACTGGCACTGCTAATTATATAACTTATAGGGTTACTTTACAAATTTTTTCACTTGCAAGGTGACCAAACTTATGGTAATTTTAAATGTCTGGAGGATCATACCAGTCCCTAAGGAAGGTAGAGGACCATTAAAAAAGGAAGGGAAACTGTTTTGACTTTTTATGGGCTTGGGTAGGAATCCTTTTCATTTTTGTTCATTTGAAGTAAAGTCTGTTCTATATTTGAAATTTTGTCAATCTAAGTGCCTGATTCCAAACTATTTCTTAATGATGCTTACACATTTTGCTGCCATTTTCTTCACTCCCTCATTGACTTGCGTTGTCCTTCAAAGTGTTTGTTCTCCCTAATTCAGACATTCTATTTTGTCTTGATTTGGCCATAATCCTTGCTCCCTGTTGCCATCTGGGTTGTCTTAATGATTCCTCTGTCTCCTTGTTGGATGCTGATCCCTTGACCACAGCATGGCATTTAGCCATCTGGAACAGCTGAAGAGGACACGATGCAACAGGAAAGGGAAATGCTTCATGTGGATTCAAAGCTTCCTAGAATATTATGGTTTACTGATTAGAATTAGGTTCAAAGTGCTTTTGTTTTATTTCCATGAGGAATTCAAGTAAGGATAATATTTAAAGATTTAAAGGAGTCCAGGACCATGACTTTATTCATAGCACAATCCCACTAAACATTTCACTTTTTTGCTATTTTGCTGAAGGATTTTTAAGAGGAAAGTGGAGATGGGAGTGATGTTTTTGCTAGATTCTTGATTTAGAAGGGAAAATGTTTTCAGAAATCAAATAATCCTTGCTATTCACACCTGTCTATTAAACCGACCTGTCAACTGGTTATTTGTATTGTTGTTTTATCTGTCCAACTGGACTATAAATTGAGAATGATGTCTATATATCATTCATCTTTGAATGACCATTAGTAAGTGCATCACCATCATGGGTAGTAAATTGTAAATGAGTTTTGTGTAACATCTATCCAATTGTGGTTAATGCAGATCAGTTAAATGAGTCCCTTAAACCCAGAGAAGGAAGAGAGAGAGAGAGAGAAAGAGAGAGAGAGAGAGAGAGAGAGAGCACACTAAAATGATTTATAAGAGCATCCTCTGGCCTCCAAAAGAATTCTTCTGAATTCTATGTTTAGCCTTATATCATCTACTAATGATTGGTATATTCAAAGATACCTGAAGCCTACTTTCACTAAGACATTATGTTGCTAAATCGTTCCAGTTTCCTTTGTCTACCTCTGGAGAAAACCACATAATTAATGTCTATACCCTCCAGAAATGGGCTATGGTATATTGCCTGGATTGAGCTGATTACCTGTGTTATAATTACACTTGTATCTTACCTTGGGACTAGGAAAAACAGCAGAGACCACAATAGCAGAAGTCTTGTATGACTATGTTGACAGAATCAGTTTGTGTAACATTTAAGAAAGATTGGTGTTCTATCAACTTAGTGTGACATCTATGTTCCTTGATATCCTAAAAATGACTCATGCAGACCTTTAATTAATGTTAATATATAATAAATAGCCATTCCATCACTCTAGGTCTCTTGACTGGTTTCATCCCTTCTTGCAAAGAGGAAAAAAGCCATTCCATCAAGTTTTCAGCCTGGTCTTCTGCCTTGGGGGAAAGGATAACATGATTCTTTCGGGTCTCTATACTTGTCCCCTCACCTGAATTACCCAAGGCCCTGAAAGGACTCTGTACCATGAGAACAAATCCTTGTAGACAAATAAAAACCTATATGAATTTATTTCTCCTAGTCATATTCTCCTTGTAACAAATTCCCTCATAGTCATATCCTACTTATCCCCTTGATTCCAATCATCTGGATATCACCATTTAAACTCCATTCTCTGTCCTCCACTGGTCCCTTATTCCTACTTTTCTCTACCCAATCCTACTCCCATCCTTCTTGTCCCACTCTAAAACTATATACCCTTCCCCTGAAAGTAAAATTTGCTTTCATCTTAAAACTTTTCTTTTCCCATTCCTTCCATCTTCTAGCTATCATTGGGACCTGGATATTTCCTGATAACACTGGCTTAATATTTTACTGAAAGAATTTAATCCATTCACTGAGAACTCTGTTTTTTCCCATCCTCCTCATCTCAAATTACACAGATGCATTTTGCCACTATGTATTTCCTCTTTAACCCATTTCATGTGAAGAGATGGTCCTTCTCCTTGCCAAGGCCAACACCTTTTCATGCATAAATGATCGCATTCCATTCTATGTTCTCCATCAGATTACTTCTTTTATCATCCCTACTCTCTCACTAATATTTAATTGCTCCCTGTTTACTAGTTGTTTCCCTATTGCCTAAAACATGTTTGACTCCCCCATACTCAAAATTCACTTGCTCCATCCATCTATCCACCCACTCAACCTCTCTGCCTCCTTCTCTACTAGCCATAATCCCACATCTTTTCTGCCTTTTGTATTCAACTTCATTGAGAAAACCTTCTATAATCTATGCCTCTACTTCCTTTTCTCTCTCTGTTTAACTCTATAGTCTAGCTTCTGACTTTGTCATTCAATTGAAACTGTTCTCTCCAAAGTTGCAAAGGATCTCTTAATTGCAAAATCTATTGGCTTTTTTCCCATCGGCATCCTTTCTGACATTTCTGGCAGCTGTTGACACAGTTAATCACCATCTTTTTGATAGCCTCTTCTCTTTAGGCTTTCATGACTCTCTTTTATTCTGGCTCTCCTTTTACCTCTCTGATTGCTCCTTCTTTGTCTCCATTGCTGGATCTTTTTCTGGTTCATGCTATTAAAGGTAGGTGTCCCCTGGACTTAGTCCTGAGCCATCTTCTCTTCTTCTTCTGTATTGTTACATTCAGAGGTCTCATCAGTTCCCATGGAATTATCATCTTTATGCTGATGATTTTCATATCTCCAGCCTTAACCTCTCTCCTGATCTATGATCTTACCTTTCCAACTGGATGCCCCATAGACATTTTAAATTCAACATGTTCAAAACTAAACTCATTATCTTTTCCCCCCAATACTCCCATCTTCCAAAATTCCTTGTTATTATTAAGGGAATTCACCACCTTTCCAGTCATTCAGGCTCACAACCTAGGTATTATCTTCAAATCTTCACCCACTCTCACTCCCATATCCAGTCTGTTGTCAAGCCCTATGGAATTTTACCTTTTTAACATTTTGCTAATAAAACCACTTCTGTCTTCTGACATTGCTACTACCTTGGGTAAAGACCTTCATCACCTCATGCTGGTTGATCTCTCTTTCTCAAGTCTCTCCCTACTGCAGTCCATTCTCTACTCAGTAGTCAAAGTAATCTTCTTAAAGTGCAACTGTGACCATATTACCCCCTCTACTCAATATAACTCCAGCGATTCTCTAATACCTCAAGGATCAAATATAAAATTCTCAGTTTAGTATTCAAAGTCCTTCATAACCTCCTACCCCACAACCTCCACCACTTTTCTAGTCTTCTTACACTTAATCTCCTTCATGTACCCTATAATCCAGTTGCACTGGCATCCTTGTTCTTGCTCCCACAAGACAGTCCACCTTCAGACTCCGAGCATTTTTATTAGTGTTACTACTCATCCCTGGAGCTATCTTGATATTTGGGAATTAGCAAGAGCATGAACTATTGAGAAAATTCCTAATTAAACATAAACAAATGACTATAATCTAATGAAAATCTTTTACCATAATCATAAAAATATAAGACACTGCTCTGTGGTAACTGTCATGTAGTCATCAGAGGAGGACAGAAGAATTAAAGAGCATTCTTTACTCCATCAGAAAAAGAGGAGAAATGGGAGAGAGATAACTCTGATTCTCATGGTCCACCAGAAATTAAGAGTTCCACATAGGAAAGAAGACACCAGAAAACCTATGAAAGCCCATCTTCTAGTTCCACTGTAATCAGGTCACATATTCCTCCAAGCCTGTTTTCTTCTCTTGGTGGTTAGAAGCAGCATCATACTATCTACATTTTATATTCTGTCAGTTTTAGAGTTCAATAGAAGTGGTTTATTTTGCCCAATGAAGAATAATCTTTGGACTAAAGAGATTGGTTTACATCAGAAAACAATCTCCTTGATGCATAACCTTTTAGGGACTACTCTTTCTTTCTAGAGATGTTCTGTACTGTCTCAAGCTAAGAATTGGAGGATGAATTAGTCTAACTCTTCTTGCAGATTCCCCAAAGGTAGAGATTTATAGAATTTTAGACCTGAATGAGACCTTGGAGATAAACAACAACCCTTGAATGATTCTGCATAATACAGTTAATTCTGACCTCCCTATGAATGTCAGTTTTGAAGACTAATATTGGGGAGATGATAAAATTCCTGATTGCAAATGTTTTCTCCTTGTTAAAACTATAGATAATTTAGTTTTAGTGTAAAACAAATTCTCTACTCCTCTTGCTTTTCCTTCAAGGCCAGATTTTTGGTAGATTTTAGAATTGTAATTTAATATAATACTTTTCATTTTGGATGAGTTCAAAGGTCAAGCTATGTTAAATCTTGACTTTGGGTATCTGCAGCAAATTTTACCCTTACATGTGTATTTTGTCCATTGAGTTGATTACGAAAGTATAATAAATAAAAAGAATCTGTTTCAGCTATCTTATGTAGCTTTGTCTCTCTCTAGCATTTGGGATCCATCAAATAAGCCTCCAGCTATAGCTGATAGACAGGTAAAATGTGTAGAGGACATAAATTTGTCCTTTCCAACATTACAAATAAAATAACCTTTCATTACTCCAAGAAATATTTGCCATCCTGATCTGAGAAAGATGGAAGGAAGGAAGCAAAGAAAAAAGGGATGAAGGGAGGGAAAGAGGGAAGAAGGAAAGAGGGGAGGAAAGAGGGAGGGAAGGAAAGGAAGAAGGAAGGGAGATAAAGAAAAAAAAAGAAAATCACATTTATTAAGTACTCACTATGTGCCAGGCACCATGCTAAGTGCTGGGGCTATAAATACTAGGAAAAAAGAAAGGCAGTCTCTGCCCTCAAGAAGACTATGTTCTAATGAGAAGACAATGCATAAAAGGGAACTAAAAGCAGGAGTTGAAGAAGGAAGAGAATGAAGGTACCAAGAGTATGAAAACTTTATGGAAATAATATTACTATACCTTGTTCCATCACAAAACTGGTATTATAATAAGATACCTACTCACTGAGATTAAGTTAAAGAAACAGCTATTAAAAATGAATTATGTTGTACAGTGTGTTCACTCAAATGACTTTCTAGAACTTTGGAGAGGCAGTGATTATTCTTCCTAGTTCAACATTAGCTGTGTTCAAAGATCTGCACATTGTTCCCCATAAAGTATACTGAAGTACTTATAATCCATTTTCATGATGTTTCCATGTAGTTCCTTCTGCACAAGGACATCTGGTAGCCAGCACGGTAAAGGAGGAGAGCTTCAAAAATGACTCGGTGGAATTCCTTGTTTGGAACAACATAATGTTTCAGCGTTAATCCACATAAACTCGGAAGAGTTCCTGTTATGTATAGGAAAATGAGATGATCAGGAACCGCTCTCTATTCGTGGCATGTGTCCCAGAAATGGCCACATGAAGTATGCATACACACTGAAATGAAGGCATGTCACTCTATTTCATTTTCAAAGCTTCATTTATTAGGTTTGTGGTACTTTGAAATATAGTTGGCATACATTTAAAAATCATTTTTCTTTTAAGTAAGGACAATGGTTATATGAAATCAATTCTTATTATCTTAAGGAACACACCAGTGCACATAGTTGTGAGTGCTGTCATTTCTGTTTCTGTCTTTACAACAAAACCAATTTGGCCCATAGGATTTTTTGGCATCTTAACAGGTGCTGAAGAATGTGGCTGTTGATTAATACAACAACAATCATAGTTATAATAATAGTAATGGGCAGCTGAGTGGTGCAACCGATGGAGTGCTAGGCCTGGAGTCAGGAAGATGTCTTCCTGAGTTCAAATCTAGCCTCAGACATTTACTAGCTGCCTGACCCTAGGCAAGTCACTTAATCCTATTTGCCTTAGTTTCCTCCTCTGTAAAATGAGCTGGAGAAGGAAATGGCAAACCACTCCAGTAACTTTGCCAAGAAAACCCAAAATGGGGTCACAAAGAGTCAGACAAAACTGAAACAACTGAACAACAACGACAACAATAAAAACAATCCTCTCAAAGTCCACCTCATTGCCTGTGCCTGTGAGCAGGGGCATGGGGTGGGGGGCAACAACAAAGTAGAGGAACGTCAGCCAGGATGACATACAGCGAGGATTTCATGCGACTTGGGCCTGTCAATGATAGTTGTGGAAGCCTGACAGGAACCTCGTCATGCTGGTGAGTGATGCCACTGACTGGGTTAACATGATGGAAGCAAACTTAATGGAGCAAATGCTTTGTAGCAATGACTTTAGGTACATACAAAAGTCATTACCCTGACCTTGACGCAATGCCTCCTAGGAGCCAAAAAAAAATAGGGCCATGTAAGGTTGTAAGCTGACCGTATATAAAATAAGCAATCTGATGTGGAGGATGATGGCGCAAGAGGCATATCCTGGTTATCTGGTAATACAAGAAGGTACACTGGAACAAATTAGAAATACCAACATCCCACCCGATGGAAATGCTTCAGTGAAGATAGCTCTGAAAACTAAAGTAGGAAAGACATAAATGTACCTGAAATGGGCTGAAGACTGCACCAGTGCTTTGATCAGAATAGAATTGGAAATGGATGTTATCAGTTATAGGCAAGAGCTCCATGCTATTTTTTATCAATTATACTTTCAAGTCCTAAAGCACAGAGCAATATATTGCTGACCACCGGATCTAACCAACTCTTCATGACCCTATTTGAGGTTTTCTTGGCAAAGATATTGGAGTCGTGTGCTATTTCCTTTTCCAACTCATTTTACAGATAAGGAATTGAGGCAAACAGGGTTGAGTGACTTGTTCAGGGTCACACAGCCTGTCAGTATCTGAGGCCAGATTTGAACTAATAAAGATGAGTCTTCACAGTTACAAGCCCAGTACTCTATTCACTGAACCACCTAGGTACTCTATATGAACATAAAGATAACCAGAAAATTTCAATGTCCTCCTTATTCAGGGGTTTTCTCTCTTCTCATATTTCTTTGCTTATTAAGCCTTTCTAGTCCATTTGACTACATCAAATAAGAGATAAAATTGAGAAACTGCTAGAATCCAAAGAGGGAAAAGTTGAATTTTGTGAAGTCATTGGAAACTTACATTTAATTTAAACCTCAGAATTATACATAATAATGAAAGAGATAATATAAAAACACTAATATCACAAAAGATTTGGAAAATAAGATGGATATACTTAGACTGGAGCTCTGAAAAAGCTTTTTTAAAATAAGATGGCATGAATCTAATTAGTCAAATAATTATACCAAATCTGAGCAATTTAAAAAGATGGCATTTGCTATAATCATCATGAACACATAATCTTACAATATTTGATGGAAAGCATGAAAAAATCATTTCATACATTTCATACAACAGTATATACAATAGCCATGGACATGGAAAAGGAAAGATGGAGCTATAAAGTCATGCCCCTAAGGACAGACATCAAACACCACCACGGCAGAAGTAATTTGAGAGAGCTATTAAAGAGCTACAGAAAGGCATTAAAAGATTATATAAATATTTAATTGATATATGTACTAGAAAGCTTGAATGCTATCTCACCCAATTAATGGCAAACAAAGTGAAACATGTGGAATGTACTCTAAGAAACAATGTTATATCAGAAATTCTAGATTCTTTTAGTTGATAATTAAAAGCAAAAGTCAAAATGTTAAAGTGATGTAAGGAATGAATTCAGCATTAAGAATAAAATAAACAATTGAACATCAGTCAAATACACTAAAGAAGCTTCATAAGTGAAGAATTATGAAGAGACAGAAAACCCCTGAATAAGGAGGACATTGAAATAAGTCAATTGCAAATCATGTCATCATTTCCCTGATGTCATGGTCCTCTTCAAGAATGAAGGACAAACAACCTCTCCTCTCCCCTCCCCTCCCCTCCCCTCGCCTTCCCTTTCCTCCCCTCTCCTTCCCTCCCCTCCCCTCCTCTCCACACCTGAGGATGCTATGCCCAAAGGAAGTTAAATTTCTTCTGGGTTAACATTGGGTTTATTGGCTAGATTTCCTTTTCAAAGACCAAGCCTTAAACCCAATTCACTCTGGAGGTCATAGATTGGACAATAGGTCCCTGCCCTCCTAGCACAGAGTGAATTTAAATAGTAAATAGTAACTGTTTCTCTTTGGCCAGGAACCCTGAGCGTCCTCCCCTCCCAGTTTGATATTTTAAAAAATTTTCATTGAAAGGGTCATCCCTTGATTAACTTCTTAAAGAGGCCTATTCACTGAATGGGTATTACCTCACTCAAGGTGAGAACCTGGAAAAAACCTAGCCTAAAAGGGCCAAGGTCTCCTA
Organism: Trichosurus vulpecula; assembly: GCF_011100635.1. Taxonomy (NCBI): domain Eukaryota; kingdom Metazoa; phylum Chordata; class Mammalia; order Diprotodontia; family Phalangeridae; genus Trichosurus; species Trichosurus vulpecula. The sequence continues at coordinate 184,844,661 of NC_050577.1, read as the reverse complement.
ATGCATCCTGGGCCATTTCCAGTTGTCCTGATGAATATCTGGCCACTGGACCCAGATGGCTCTCGAGAAGAAAGTGAGACTGGTGACTTTGCACAGCCCTCCCTCACTCAAATTGAAGTCAACTGCAAGTCCTGTCATCATCTTCCCTGATGTCATGGTCCTCTTCGAGAATGAAGAACAAACGTAACAACAGAGCAGCTAGGTAGTGGAAGTCTAAGTGTTCCACAGTGTGTCTTCAGCTGCATTTTTTGCCTTTGGAACAAATGGTTCTCATCCACCCATTCTGCTGGGGGTGTCTTCACATGTTTGGGGTAGATATCCCTCTAATTCACTGAAGTGTTTAAAGTCTGTCAGTTACCCTGAACCTGGTCTAGCCTGTCTACTGATATAATTTTACCAGGTTGTGGCCTGCAGTGTGTGCCCTAGCTTCTTGGAGTCAAAGGTGAGAGAATTGGGTAAAAAGTGGGCACCAAAGGTGTCCTTAAAAGCAGCCCGGAAAAGGGCTTGGCAGCTCCTTCCTGTATACCTCATAAACCTCTTCTTTTAGATAACGGAGTTGTAAACATATAAGAAACTAGGCTAAGATCTTGTGGGCTTCAGAGGGTCAGAGGAGCTATCAGTCAGAGGTCTAGGAACTAGAATCTATACCAAAATGTCCTAGCAGCTAAGCCCAGTGTGCCCGAGAGGCCCTGATAAGTCACCTACTTGACCCAGTCCAGCACATGATCAATGCCAATACATCATATCCTGCAAGTAAGGATATTGACTATGCCATATTCAGAAGGAAACTTGGTGGGACAAATCTTTGTATCAACCACTCTAAGTTCAATCCCATTTTAATAATAAGAATACAAATAATAATAATGTTAGCTAGCATTTATATAGTGCCTACTATGTGCCAAGCATCCTGTTAAGTGCTATATAAATATTATTTTATTCTATCCTTACAAGAACCTCGAGAGGTAGGTGCTTTTATTATCCCCATTTTACAGTTGAGAAAACTAAGGTAAATGCTAAATTACTTTCCTAAGGTCACATAGCTAGTGCCTGAGGCTGGTTTTGAACCCATGTCTTCATAACTCTAGGCTTAGTGCTCAATCCATTGCACCACCTAGCTGCTTATTCTCCCCAGGAACCAAGGGGGCAGAGAGGAGAACGTATTAGCTGTTCAGGGGGATGTTTTTGTGCTTTGTTTCTTGCTATGTCTTTTCATTAAATATCCCATTGTAAAAATTAATTGGTGTTCATTAGTTAAATGACAATCACTGATGTGGGGGAGATACTATTTGTAACTGACTATTGATATTGGGGAGAACATGTCAGAATGGAGGCTTGACCCATTAGCATTAGAATACTGAAATACTGGAGTATATTAGAATACATTAGAATTAGATACTCCACTCTCTCTCAGAGAGATATTCTTGAAAAAGCTGGATCTTCATCAGGGTCTCATCTACTAAGCATGGGTATCCCTCAAGGCAACTTTCTCTTCTTCTATACTATTTCTCTTTGTGATCTCATCAGTTTCCACAGATTAAATCATCAACTCCATGCTGCTGATTCTAAGATCTATTTGCCCAGCCCTAATGTCCATCCTGACCTTCAGTCTCACATTTCTAACTGCCTATTAGACATCTTTGAACTGGGTGTCTCATAAGCATCTCAAACTTGATATGAACAAAATTGAACTTATCTTCCTCCCCCTAAACTCTCCCCTTTCCCTAACTTTACTTCTACTAACTGGGCAATTCACTATTATCTTCCTACTACAATGCAGGACTCTTTCTGACTAAACTAGACTAACATCATTGTTGGCAATTGCATCTCTCAAGTAGTTCTTAACTAGAATTTACTGTGGCTATACCAAGTGTTCCATAGGGGCTAAACCCAAATACCCCTGTTTCAACAGCTGTCAAATGCAAAAGATGAATGTTCCTGGTCAAGGCTTGATGGTGGCTTGGTGACAATCCATTTAAGCAAACAACAGCTCAGTGTTTGGCTTGATAAATGGCACACACTCCGATAATGATCGTTTTGTTTCATACTGTAATCCCAAAGTCAATACACTAAAAGGAGAGTTTTGGAAAGATTTGTTATATTTCCTTTCATGATAAAAAAACCCATGGGATCATTTTTGTTTAATCAATAAATTTCTGAAAAATTCTGTGATTGAGGTGGTTTCTGGGCTTCCACAGAACATGTGGTGGCGGTATGCTTCTAAAAAGTTTTCCAGATGACATAACAATAACTTTAATTTCTTTTGGACATATGTAAGCAGCAATAATTATAAATGATAAATGTGCATGCATCTAGCAATTATCATAATACATATTACAACTATGAAATAATTGGACTAGGGCTCCATGAAAGAAATGTATACTACATGTATACTGAATTGATGTAAACTACCTTAGATGATCAAAAAAGAAAAGAAATTCCTTCCGAGCTAAAAATACTATCTAAATGCAAAACAGTAACATTTTGTACCAAGTTTTCTACATGTATACATAGAGTCATAATTAGAACATTTTTGTTACCTGGGCCAAAAGAAATTGGGAGGCAGCCAGATGCAACTTTTCCAGGAGAGGCAGTTAAGCCTTAGCCCCAAAGGGGTTTGGGAAAAAGCATCTCCAAGCAACTTTTCCAGGAGAGGCAGTTAAGCCTTAGCCCCAAAGGGGTTTGGGAAAAAGCATCTCCAAGCAATTGGTCCTCCATAGATGTTTGGAATTCTGAGAGTGGCAGTTGCAACATGTAGAAGCTCAGGAAATGGGTCCCTGGGATTGGTAGTTGTACCTCAGATCTTAGTCAAGGCATCAAGGATGTGGCATGGGTGAGGAAGTGGCTGTAGGGAGGAAGATTAACGCCTCATCTTGACATTCTTGAGTAAAGTCCTTCTCGATCTGTGTTAATTACAGATCTGTGTATATAGCACCTCTTTTTATCACTTCATTTTTCATCTTTTTTTTTTTTACCAGGGTACTCAGGAACATATTCATGGGGAGTGAGGACTTATATATTTCTTGTTCTCTTCCATCTATCCCAAAATTCAATTTGTTTATTGCTTATACATATTCGTTGTTTGGGATGGGGAGGGGTTATCTATGAAATCTACCCAAACTGTAATGAATTAAAAAGCACAAATCATCAGGTCCATGTTTTTCAGGATAAGTCAAAGCATTAATAATTTTTTCATGGTACTACTCTATTGCTGCTATAGCTTGCTATTAATATATGGTGAAAAAGGACTGCCTAAATCATAATAAAATCCTGAGAGAAAACATAAAAGACGAGAAGGCCATGTATACACATGTATAGATTGAATATTACCCATAACTGTCATAATATATGGAATTATACTCTCCTCTGGATCCTTAAGATGATTGGAACCTCTTTAATGCTTCTCTTCTACATTCACCATAGGATCCCAGCTCATGACTGAGAATCCCAGGAAAATTACTCAACAGCCACTATAACCATGCAAACAATTGGGCAATTGTCAAGAAAAGCTTGTTTTATACGGCACTGTAATTTTTAAAATTAATTTAAGCTGCAGTGGTTAGAATCACTATTCTGCATAAGACTGCAATGACATTGTTTCCAGAAAGAAGTTTGCCGCTAAAATGTTCTGCTGTACGTTAACCGAGAGAGGAGGGTAACCTGGGTTTTACACTTATTTGAAATCCAGGTTACAGAGGAAAGTCTTGGGTAGGAAGCTGGAATGTTGTTTCTCCTTGACTTATGTTATCAATACAGATTAGCTTATAAAATGAGCTAACGTTTACCTTGAAAGCCACGGAGTCTCTGGCCCCTAAGAAATAAGATATAAGCCAGGAAGTTGTATTTGGAAAGGAGGAGGCAAGTCATAATAAGTCCTTTGTGGGGAGCTGTGGGAAATTCAATTCATTTCAATTCAACAAATGCAGGCTATCCTACCAAAATATTAAGTTGTGAAAGCTTTAAAGTATGCTAAGAATTTTGGGACACCCATATTTATTAAACATTTAAAATGAGTTAAGCACTGAGATTTCAAAGAAAAAAATTTCCTCTTCCTATGGACACTAAACTCTACTGGGGGAATACAACATGTACACAAATAAGTCATTTTCAAGTACATTCACAGTTGGACAAAATCATTTAAGAATGAAATAGTACTAGCAACTTGGTAGGAACTTGATCAGGAAAGATTCAGAGTACATGGTTGAATCTAAACTGCTTTGAAGAAAGTTAAGCATTGTACGAGATAGAAAGGACTCATACTAGACGTAGAAAATAATTTGTGCCAATGTGTGGAGGTGGAAGACAGAATATAATGTAGGAGGATCAGCTAGCTAGCAAGCCAATTTGACTCAAATTTGGACAGCACAGCCAACCAATTAAATTTCAATAACTCCTTATTTATTGAAAACCTTGGACTAGGAGATCTAATCAAATTTAGGAGAGCTTCTCTTTCTCCTGCTTCGCAGTAGTTCTGCATAATAACTAGTCTTAAAGATAGCTTGAAAATAATTTTCTAAAATCAATGAGTCGACAACACATATTTTAACAACAAAAATGACACTTTTTTTTTCACATGACTACTAACTATCCCATGACTACTAACAACTGCCTCCAGCAAATAAAATCTCTCAACCCAGATTCCCCTCCACCAGAGCTCAAGTAGTTTAAATTCTTTGTGATCTGTTGCCTGGTTTTTAGATCTTCTTTGATTTGTTCTGGGCTTGCAATAATTGGGAAGCAACTATTTTCATTCTTCAAAAAAGAATCTTGGCCTTTATATGCACATATACATCAATGTATGGATGAATCTATACTAATAATAATAGCTAATTTTATATACACTTTAAGGTTTGAAAAATGCTTTACACATATTGTCTCACTGATGTGTACTCTGTCCCAGTACAAATCATATTTTATCCGTGCTTATGTTTAAGAATATAATTGTGAAAGTTTGGAATAGAATGGGCAGATTACAGCAAAGCTGTTTGCACTTAAAATATTTTTAAAAGAACATATGTGAGTGCATATGGTGCATTTTCCTTTATCAAAAAGCTGTTGATGATGTTTACATAATAAATCTTACAGAAAGATCAGTCATTTTTCTCTGTTTGAGAAATGCCTGGGGGTGGTCATTTAGGCTTTCATTTGAGCAAGCAAACTGTCTGCTAAGGGATAAAAAAAGTGTATTTGTTTGACTCCTGTCAATTTAGATGCATCTGTTTGTAGACTTTACAAGTGTGTGTGGACTCCAATTTAGTCTATGTTTATATAGTCAAAATCCTAAGATCACCAAATAGCTGATTGAGTGTTTATAAATTTCTCAATGGCCAAAACAAATCAAACAAATGTAAACAGAATTGCCAATTATAAATCACAGATTACAGAAGTACCACCTAGTGTTACTATTAAAAGAGATGTAAAGCTGAGTCTAAACCCCCAGTTTTATAGATCAGGTCACCAAGGCTCAGTTGAAGTGATTTGTTTAAGGTCACATATCTAGTAAGTGGAAGAGCTGAGACCTGAATTCTTCTTCCAAGTCCAATGTTCTTTTCATTATAGCATGCAAGATTGACTGAAGAAATTGGACATTGAGGTGATACAAACAGCAAATCAACAAAATTTACTGTAACCTTGAATTTTAGTGTCATATATTTGGAAGCATCTGCCTGTAGTTTTGATTCCATCTTCCTAGCATCAGAACCTCCAAATCCCATTCTTGATAGGGATCAAACTGCTCTCAGAAAGGAACCTAATATATAGCTGAATGTCAGAGTGAGAAGAGACCTTGTAGGACTCTGTCCTTTCTTTAGATAAGGAAACTGAGGCCTGGAGGGTTAATGCTTCCCTGAAGGTCATCCCTCTAGTAAGTACTGGAGTTGGGAGTAGAAGATTCCCCTCCACCCAACTGCCTCTGGCCTCATTTTCCCTTTCTTTTTGTTTTTTTGAAGGGGGAACTAACATTTACATAAAATAATAATCTAGTATCTATCTTTAAGACAAGAATAAATATCTCTGCTCTTTGTAACAAACTGTGTTTTCCATTAAAGAGGCTCAGAGTTAGGAAAATTTTAGACTTGATTAAAATTTAACTTTAAAAATCACATTAAGGCTGAAAATAAAACATTAAAAAATACATATATACAAAGCAACAAACATTTATTAAGCATTTACTATGCACCAGGCACTGTGCTAAGTGCTGGGGATACAGATACAAGCAAAAAATAAAACATTTCTTTCGCTTAAAGAGTTGACCCTAACAACAAATAATAGAAAGCTGAAGGGGAAGGGGAAAGGAAACTCCTTCCCACTCCCAGGATTAAATGACAGGTTGATATGAGCCCAGAACACTTTTTTGGAACCCTCTGGGCCATAGGGTATATCTTGAGGTTTCATCCTTAATTTTAGGAGTTAATTTCTAATCATTAGTATTTAATCAATACTTAATTTCTTTTGGAGCCTCAAGCATCTTTGGAGCTCAACTGAGTATATTCATTTTCTTTTTGCTTTAGCTTGCTTGTCCTAGCATGGGGCAAGTTTGTACCTCCATTTGTATTACTCATTCTGGGCTGTACTGACTGAGTATAGTCCTTGGTAGTTTGAATTCAGTATTAGAAAAAAAGAGAGACACTAATAGGTTATTCTATAGTTAAAAAAATAGACTTATTCATCTGTAGCTGGAGAAGGATATTCAACAGAGGATATGTGTTGAGGACATTGCAAGTTCTGAAGAAAGCTGATCTACCAGTCAAGCATCAAAGTACCCCAGAGGTCTTCTTGGCTACCTTGTACTTGGGCAGGGAGGGAGTAAGGGTGATAATCTGAGCCTTTAGTCCCTGAGCTAAAAAAAAAGTCTTACAGAAAGTCTCTTTACTTTTTAAGGAAAAATTAGTCTAACTTTCCTGGGAGGAAAGGTTAGGATATTGTTTCTACCACAGCAGGGCTTCAGTAGAAAAGTTTCCATTTTCTTACGTGCCAGGGACCCACTTGAATGATTTTTCTTTTAGACTTCCATCTGGATTGTCATATGCATAATGACATGCTCTAGTGCTTAGTACAGTGCCTGGCACATAGTTGGCACTTAATACATACTTAATTGACAGCAATTTACACTTATTATTTCTAATTCTGCTCTCTGTTACCACAAACAACAAATTGATGAAAAACTAGGGTCCTTCCATGTGATTGTCCTTCAAATATTTGAATACAGATGCCATATCTTCCCTTTGAAGGCAGCCAGGTGCTGCGGTGGATAGAGTTCTTGGACCTGGAGTCAGGAAGACATCTTGAGTTCAAATCTATATTCAGACACTTATTAGCTGTATGGCCTTGGTTGTTTCAGTTTCTTCATCTGTAAAATATGAGCTGGAGAAGGAAATGGCAAACCTCTCAGGTATCTTTGCCAAGAAAATCCCAAGTGGGGTGTGTCAGAGGCAACTGAAAAATGACTGAACAACAATAAAATCTTCCCTTCCCCCTACCCCCCAATGCAATCATGAGCATGACCTCCTTTTTCTTTAAGGCTAAAGATTTCTAATTCTTTCCATTATTTTCATATAATGTGACTTTGAGTTTCACCGTCTTGGTCATCTTCTTTTAGATGTGTTCCAGTTGTTCCTCTTAAAATATGACCGGCTACACACTAATTAAAACAGAGATGTGTTCTGACAAAAGTACAGTGCAGCAGGGTCCTTAAGTTTCTTGCTGAATTTTTTAAAACAACAATTCCACACTGTTCACTAGTATTGAGTTTTCAGTCAGCCAAAATATTTGTCTTTTTCACATAAATGATTGCCTAGTTTTATCCCCTGATCCTTTATTGGATCAAATGAGTTAACATAGGTAAAGCATTTTGCAAACCTTAAAATGCAATCTAAATTATAGCTACTATTATTACTTTAATAGTTGATTTCTTTATATCCACCATGAGGATCTTGACTCTGTAGATTCTTAGAGCCATATTTTTGACTCTGAAGATTCATAGAATGTATTTTGAATTAGTATGACATACTAGATCGAATTTTTGTCAGTGTCCTAGTAATTAACTGAGATTTTTTTTTTGGTGAACTATAGCAATGTTTGCATCTACACCTGAAAATGAATCAGATTATTACTTTGGCCAGTCTGGTGCAAATATATCCTTGGTGAGCTCCGTTTTCTTTGTAGCTGTTGGGAGAATGCACTATCGCCAGGCCAGACATTCTTGTCCAGGATTTCCTTTCCATTTCTAAGTGAATGAGGCTAGTGGGGTGATAGATCTTATGTGGGGGTGAGTTGGGAAGGGGGTGGTGGTGTGGAAGGAATGCTTGCTGATAATCTCCTACAAGTATGAAGTATAAGACTTTACATGAAGTGCCACAAGGTGATGAATGGGGTGCCACCTTTACTTTTAGATAGAATTGTGATTTTGCTGGTATAGGATACTTCTGGTACAGAAACTCCCTCTACCAGAGCAGATTGGCAATTGTTTTACAACTTATGGTCACTGAGAGGTTAAATCATTCACACAGGGTCACACAACTAGTATATGTTAAAATCAAGTTGTTCTTCAATCATTTCAGTCCTGTCTGACTCTTCACGACCCCGTTTGAGGCTTTCTCGGCAAAGACACTGGAATCATTTGTCATTTCCTTCTCAAGCTCATTTTGCAGATGAGGGAACTGTGGCAAACAGGGTTAAGTAACTTGCCTAGGACCACATAGCTAGTAAGTATCTGAGGCCAGATTTGAACTTCCAAAGATGAGTTTTCCTGACTCTAGGCCTAGCACTCTATCCACTGTACCATCTAGTTGCCCGCTCAGAATCCGGACTGAAACTGAAATCTTCCTGATTCAGAGGGTAGATCTCTACCTACTCTGCTACACAGCCTCTTGTCACTATTTTATTTAACATTTTTATTAATGATCTGGATGAAAATGTTGCTGATATATTTATGAATTTGCTGGTGACATGGAGCAAGAAAGGATAGTTGATATCTATATCTTTATCTCTCTGTCTCTCTCTCTCTCTCTCTCTAATAGGAATATGGACTGGCTCTTAAATCTCAGTGGCATAAGGAACTCCCAGTTGAGGAAGCTCCTTCTATGCATGAAGATTGGCATCTTCTTGGTGATTTATAGTTTTAGAGAATTGCCTTGGATACATTGAGAAGTAAAGCTACTTGCATAAGGTAATATATAGCCAGTAAGTAGCAGAGGCGGTCTTGAATTCAAATCTTCTTGGCTCTGTGGCCAGCAGTAACACAGACAAAATCTGAAAACATCTTGAAGGCTGGAATGATTCGACAAATCACCAAGAAATGATGTTGGATATGTTTAGATATTAACTTATATACTTGGTTTCACTAAGCCAATTGCCTGTATAGGATGAACTACTAGCCATATAACTAGCCATAGCTGGTCAAAAGTTCATGGGAAAAAGAATCTGGCATTTTAATGAGATGCTTGCTAAATATAAGTTAACAGTAGAATGTAGCAACCAAAAAGGCTAATTAAATCTTGGAACCACATGGTATCCACTACGAGAGAGGTTGTTGTCTTGTTGGAAACTACTTCGGTCAGAGCACATCTGGAATACCGGGGAAGATATTAACATATATGCCTAGAGACAAGCAGCCAGCTAGGGTGGTACAATGGAGAGAGTGCTGAGCCCCGAAGAGTCAGGAAGACCTGAGTTCAAATTTGACCTCAGACAATTACTTATTGTATGTCCCTGGGCTACTCACTTAACGCTGTTTGTCTCAGTTTCTTCGTTTATAAAATGATCTGGAGAAGAAAATGGCAAACCACTCCAGTATCTTTGCCAAGAAAATTGCAAATGGGGTCAAGAAGAGCTGGATGTGACCTAAATAACTGAACAACAACATGTGCCAGCTACTAAGGCAAGTACTGGATGCCCAACCAGAATGGTGAGGGGATTGTATATTCTGTCCGATGAGGATTACTTGAAGGCATGTTGGGGAGGTGGATATTGATTTAAATGGCCAAACTGTATCAATTTGAAAGTTCCCTCCAATGATGCAGCTTTCAACTTATCCATATATGTCCATCCTTGGCCATTTGTGAATCTTATCCATATCCTCTCATATATTCACCAAAAGGAGTCCGATCAATGTTGGAGTCCTTGCCTTTCTGGAGTGTATTTAGCCTGGAGAAAAAGCCTTAGGAGACACATGATCACCATGCTCAAAAGTTTATCCTCTGGAAAAGGCAGAAATAGAAACAAAGCCTGAACTTTGTAGACAGATTCGGGTTCTATATAAGGAAATACAGAAAGGCAAGTAGAGATATTTAGAGGTCAATCTTAAGTAGAAATAATTTGGATAGATTCAATTAGATTTCTGTTTGTGGATCAGTTTTATTTGTTTTGGCTTGCTTTAGGTTGTGGCAAAAATATGCCAACTACTCACATCAGCTGAACAGATTACTCGCTATTAACAGAGATTTTATTAGAGAATCCCAGGGACAAAGCCCTCAGCGTAGCAAATAGGTGTGGCCAACAGAGGAAGTTTATCTAAGGATTAGAGAAAAGAACTACCAAAAATAATACAAAAGATTGAAGGTCTTGCTTCAAGCAAGGACAGAGGACAAGGAGAATTTTGTAGTGCTCGGAAGAGAGCACTATGTAGTGTTCCTGCTAGTGTCAAGTAAATCCTATAAATACTCAAAGTACAGGTTGGTTTCCATTTCTTAAGAGAAGGCCTAAAGGCTAGAGAACTGCATGTCTACTCTGCTGGTAATCAGGAAGAATTTTGTCCTTTATACAAAGATGGAGGTTGATTTAATCAATCAATGATGCCTAACTCAATGAAAGTAACTAACAAGATGCTGTGCCCCTGATACCTCTGTCTGGTTAGAGCACTAATATTGAACCAACCAACCAATCGATGATCAATCAGTCAAAGGCATTACACTAAGCCTTCAGGAGGGGAATTTGTTTCAGTTGTGTCTGACTTTTTGTGACCTCATTTCGGCTTTTCTCAGCAAAAATAAGGAACAACAATTTTGCTAGCAGCTACTGTGGCTGTGTAAGACCAACAAGAGCACATAGAAGGGCTGCCAACACAGATTCTTTGATCTGCTTTTCTAAGGAAAGCAACTTTAAGGGGTTAACAATCTCAGTTTAATTAAACATACATATATCATCTACTTAGTTCAGGGAGAAAAGATCAGCCCCCTGAACTTCAGGGCAAATACAAACAGAAATTACAAATCATGTACATTATATAAACAGATCAAATAACATAAACCAATCTATCCACAGTAATATATGGTTACCAGAGAAGCACCGACATCTGGGTTACAAAGATGGGGAGGGGGGCGGGGGGGCTATTTCAATGGCTTGTCCAGAGTCTTGCCACTCTTTCAATGAGTGTACCCCCAAAAGTGAAACGCTAACCTTCCAACATATATACCCTGTTCAGGACCCTGAGGGCTGGGCCCAATTTAGCATTTAGGTTGTGGGAAACCAGGGTGTGAGAAAGTTCCTCAACCACCTGCACCACATCATATACAAATCAATGACTCCTGATTGTGCTGAGAAACACTCCAAGACAAAAAGATCTCACTTTACCTGTCCCATTCAAACAAAGGCCAGACTCATTAAAGGCATTTGATAGCAAAAAAAATCTTGCCCTGATTCCCATTACAAAATACTAGAGTGGTTTACCATTTCCTTCTCCAGTTCATTTTACAGACAAAGAAACTGAGGCAAGCAGGGATAAGTGACTTGCCCAGGGTCACACAACTAATACATGTCTGAGGCCAGATTTGAGCTCAGGAAGGTGAGTCTTCCTAACTCAGGGACCAGTACTCTATCCAATGCGCCATCTAGCTTTACAGAGAGGAAGGGAAGTCCTTAGTCAAATTGAGGAGAGTGGTGCTTTGATCCATCAAATGAAATGAGATAATATTACATAGGAAATATGTTAAGACTGGTTGTTGAGTCAGTCATGCCTCTGGGGCTTAGAGAAAACCATCAAGCTAGTTTGGAACCAGGCATTCTAAAGGCAGAGCGGTTGCTGCTAAGCTCCTGAGAGAGAGTCACTCCGGACACTGTGAGGAAGAGGGAGAGGAGAGAGCCTTTTACCCCCTCGACCAGAGAATGATCCTGTGAACTTTAAAAATTCAGAAAATTTAGACTTCCAAGCAATGTCCCAGCAACATCCTTCAAATAACACTGGCTGGTGTCAGCATATACCCCAGAAAGGCAGTTTCAGGATTAAAAAAAAAAAACAACTCAATAGAAAGCTATGCCATACCTAAGGCAGTGTTTCACGAGGACTCTGGAAAAAAGAAATTCCAGCAACCAGCAATTTGTTACCCCTTTTGCCATATGTACTCTCTAAGCCAGGAATTCTTATTAGCGTGAGTGTGTGTGAGTGTGTGTGTGCGTGATGCTTTTGGCAGTCTGGTGAAACATATGAACACTTTCTCAGAAAAATGTTTTTGTTGCCAACATTCATAATGGGAGGAAATCCTAAATTTCAGGTTTAGAGTCTAACAATCATAAAAAATGTAATTATTTGCCTGTTCCAGTTCATGGGCCCCCTGAAATCTATTCATAGACCACCCCCCCAACCCAGGTTGAGAAACTCTGATCTAAGCTTGAAGCCAATTTCCCCTGGATTTTGTATGTGAGAGAAAATACTTCAAATTTTAGGTGAGAGTTTGTAATTTTATATCAACTTTTCTTATATCAGCTTTGTAAATACGCCTTCCTAAAAGCTAATTAGATTTGACTGGTTAATTAATAACAATTGAAAATCAATGGAGAAGCATGCTGATACTGGCTCGTGAGCAAAAGCATTAAGAAGACACCCACATCCTGTAGAATAACCCGTAGAATCTTGAGGGCAGAACTAGCCAGCCACTCTCTGGGGAGCCATCTTGTCAGGGATAATGGGAGTAGAGAAAGTGATCCCATAGCTAATGTTACTCTTTTTTTTGTTTTTAATTTTTTATTTAAAGTTTTGAGTTCGAAATTTCATCCTTCCCTCTGCCCTCCCTCCCCTTAGATGATAAGCAATCAGATATAGGTGGTTATACAAGTGCAATAATGTAAAATATTTCCATATTAGTCATTTTGTACAAGAAAACTCAAAAGAAAAAGAAAGAAAGTGAATGCTTCAGTCTGTATTTAGTCAATATCACCTTTTCCTCTGAAGGTGACAGTATGCTTCATCATTAGTCCTTTGGGATTGTCTTGCATCATTGTATTGCTGAGAATAGCTAAGTCATTTGCAGTTCTTCATCGAACAATAGTGCTGTTACTGTGTACAATGTTCTGGTTATGCTCACTTCATTATGTATCAGTTCATGTAAGTTTTAAATCATCCTGCTGGTCATTTCTTATAGCACAATAATATTCCATTATAATCATATACCACAATTTATTTAGCCATTCTCCAATTGATGGGCATCCCTTTGATTTCCCCAATTCTTAGCAACCACAAAAAGAGCTGCTATGTACAAATAGGTCCTTTCCCCTTTCTTTAGGTACCTTTGGGATATAGAGATAGCAATGGTACTGCTGAATCAAAGGATATGCACAGTTTTATAGCCCTTTGGGCATAGTTTCAAATTGCTCTCCAGAATGGTTGGATCAGTTCACAACTCCACCAACAGTGCATTAATGTCCCAGTTTCCCCACATCCCCTCCAACATCCAACATTTCCCTTTTTTGTCATATTAGTCACTCTGATAGGTGTGAGGTTGTACCTCAGAGTTGTTTTAATTTGCATTTCTCTAATCAATAGTGATTTAGAGTTTTTTCCTTAAACTTTGATTTCTTTGTCTGAAAAATGACTTCATATCCCTTGACCATTTATCAATTGGGGAATGATTTGTATTTTAATAAATTTGACTCAGTTCTCTATATATTTGAAAAATGAGGCCTTTATCAGAGATACTTGTTACAAAATCCACCCCCTTCCCCCCAGTTTTCTGTTTTTCTTAATTTTGGTTGCATAGGTTTTGTTACTGCAAAAGCTTTTTAATTTTATATAATTAAATTTATATATTTTACATTTCGTAATGCTTTCTATATCTTCTTTGGTCTTAAATCCTTCCCTTATCCGTAAATCTGACAGACATACTATTCCACACTCTCTTAATTTGCTTAAGGTATCACCATTTATATGTGCATTGCTGTATTAGCAATTTTGATTTGAAGATCTTTCCCACACATTAATAGGCCATGTGACCTGCTTATGTCACAGGAAGCTTAAGTCACATGTAGTGGGAGGAGCTTCCTGACAGGAAAAGGAAGTTACATCACAGAAAATGCTGAAAGAGAAAGAGCAAGAAAGATGTTATGGATGCTTGTGGCTGCTAATGGCCGCCCTCATGATTGTCAGACCTGAACAGGCTGACTTAGCTGTACTGTGAGTTTGTTTTGGGGAAGACCCCAGCAGGGGGTCAGAGAGGTTTTGGGATGGTGAGTTTCCAGGTTGTGATATTGTATGTGGAATGTTTTACTGCTGTGGTAGACTAGATAAATGGCTTGTGGGATATGGTTCTCTGGTGTCTGAATAAATGGTTTACTTCTTCTACCTTCTATGTGGAGAGTCTCGTATACTTTGCCATACAGAACTACATAGGCATCTTGACAATTATCATCTGCATTGTTATTATTGCCTTACTGTTTCAATCATGGACCCATTTTGACCTTATCTTGACATACGGTGTGAGATGTTGGTCTATACCTAGTTTTTGCCATACTATTTTCCAGTTCTCCCAGCAGTTTTTGTCAAATAATGATTTTTTGTTCCAAAAGCTTGGATGTTTGGGTTTATCAAATACCAGATTACTATGGACATTTACTATAATACAATTTGTACCTAACCTATTCCACTGATCCATCACTCTGTTTCTTAGACAATACCAGATTGTTTTGATAATTATTACTTTACAATGCAGTTTGATTTCTGGTATGGCTAGACCATCTCTATTATTTTTTTTCTATTGATTCCCTTGATATACTTGACCTTTTATACTTCTAGATAAATTTAGTTATTATTTTTCTAGTTCTACAAAGTAATTTTTTGATAGTTTGATTGGTATGGTATTGAATAAATAGATTGATTTAGGTAGAATTGTCATTTTTATTATATTGGCTCAGCCTACCCATCAGCAGTTAGTATTTTTCTAATTGTTTAGATCTGTCTTTATTTGTGTGAAACGTGTTTTATAGTTGTGTTCATACAGTTCCTGAATTTGTCTTTGCAGGTAGACTCCTGAGTATTTTATATTGTCTACAGTTATTTTAAATGGAATTTCTCATTCTATCTCTTGCTGCTGAACTTTGTTGGTAATATATAGAAATGCTGATTACTTGTATGGATTTATTTTGTATCCTGTAACTTTGCTAAAGTTGTTAATAATTTCAAATAGTCTTTAAGTTGATTCTCTTGGATTTTCTAAGTATAACATCATACCATCTGCAAATAGTGATAGTTTTGTTTTCCCATTGCCAAGTCTAATTCCTTCAATCACTTTTTCTTCTCTGATTGCTATAGCTAACATTTCTAGTACAATATTAAATAATATAAATGATAATGGGAATCCTAGCTTCATCCTTGATTTTTGTACTGGGAAAGCTTCTAGTTTCTCCCCATTATAGATATTGCTTGCTGATGGTTTTAGATAAATATTACTTATCATTTTAAGATAAGCTCCATTTATTCCTATGTTCTCTAGTGTTTTTAATAGGAATTGGTACTGTATTTTGTCCAAGGCTTTTTCCTCATCTATTGAGATAATCATATGATGATCTCTGCTGCTTTTGTTATTGATATGTTCAATTGTGTTGATAGTTTTCCTAATATTGAACCAGTCCTGTATTCCTGGCATAAATCTCACCTACGTAGTGTATGACCCTTGTGATATTTTGCTGTTCTCTTTATTAGTGTTTTATTTAACATTTTTGCAACAATATTCATTAGGGAAATTATTCTATAATTTTCCTTCTAAGTTTTGGCTTTTCTTACTTTGGATATCAGCACCCATATTTGTGTCATAAAAGAAATTTGGTAGGAGTTCTTCTTTGCCTATTTTTCCAAATAGTTTATATAGTATTGGGGTTAATTGTTCTTTAAAAGTTTTGTAGAATTCACTTGTGAATCCATCTGGTCCTGGGGATTTTTCTTAGGAAATTCATTGATGGCTTGCTTAATTCTTTTTTTAAAGACTGGGTTGTTTAAGTATTTTATTTCTTCTGTTAATCTGTGTAATTTGTGTTTTTGTAGATGTTCATCCATTTCATTTGGATCATCAAACTTATTGGTATATAATTGGACAAAGTAGCTCCCAGCAATTGTTTTAATTTCCTCTTCTTTAGTGGTGAATTCATCCCTTTCATATTTGATACTAGTAATTTGATTTTCTTCTTTCCTTTTTAAAATCAAATTTGCCAATGGTTTATCTACTTTATTTCCCCACTGCAAAAACAGATTCTAGTTTTATTTATCAATTCAATGGTTTTCTTTCAATTTTATTAATCTTTGATTTTCAGGATTTCTAATTTGGTGTTTAATTGGGGAGTATTAATTTGTTCTTTTTCTAGTTCTTTTTTAGTTGCATGCCCAATTCATTGATCTGCTTTTCCCTTATTTTATTGATGTAAGCAATTAGAGATATAAAATTTCCCCTAACTACCACTTTGGCTGCATCTCATAAATTTTGGTATGTTGTCTCATTTTTGTCATTTTCTTTGATAAAGTTATTGAGTGTTTATATGATTTGTTCTTTGACCCACTTGTTTTTTAGAGTTAGATTATTTAATTTCCAAATAATTTTTAGTAGCTCTTTCCATTGTCCATTACTGAATGTAATTTTTATTGTGTTATGATCTGAAAAGGATGCATTTACTATTTCTGCTTTTCTACTTTTGCTTCTGAGGTTTTCATGTACTGAAACATGGTAAATTTTTGCATAGGTGCTATGTACTGCTGAGAAAAAAGGCATATCTGTTTTAATTCCCATTCAGTTTTCTCCAGAGATCTATCATATCTTTTCTAGAATTTTATTCTCCTCCTTAACTTTTTTCTTGCTTATTTTTTGGTTATATTTTTCCAGTTCTGAGAGGGGAAAGTTGAGGTCTCCCACCAGTATAGCTTTATTATTTATTTCCTCCTGTAACTCATTCAACTTCTTAAAACATTTAGATGCTATACTATTTGGTACATATATATTTAATATTAGTATGACTTCATTGTCTATTGTACCTTTCAGCAAGATAAAGTTTCCTTCTTTATCTCTTCTAATTAGCTTTATTTTTGCTTTTGCTTTTTCTAAGATCATGATTGCCACCCCTGCTTTCTTTGCTTCAGCTGAAGCATAATAGATTCTGCTCCAGCCCGTTACTTTTACCCTGAGTGTATCTCTCTCTGCTTCAGATGGGTTTCTTGTAAACAACATATTGTAGGATTTTTGTTTTTAATCCATTCTGCCATCTGCTTCTCTTTTATGGGTGAGAGAGATATTTCTTGCTGTGATGGCAAGCTGCTTCCCTGCTCCTAGGTCAATTCTGAGGCAGTTTTCTAGCCGTTTGGTGGGGAATTTGGGAGGGCTTCAGAGGATTCCTTCCTCACTCCACCAACTTGGCACCAGAAGTTGCTTATGTCATTCTTGAAAGAATGGGAGAAGATATCCAAGGAGAAAGAGAAACACTTTGAAGAGAAAGAGGAAATTCTGTCCCACATTAGGAGGTAAGAAAGTGAAAGAATGTGACGCAGACAAATAAGGGGGGAAAAAGGACCACTCACTAGACATTTGAAGCCATGTAGTGAAGCTTTTTCTATGGAGGGAGGGATTGGAACATCTTCAAAGGAAGTAATTTCTCATGCTTTAAGGAAGGATGCTGTATAGAGTATAGAAATAGAATAAACTGGAGAATTTAAACTAAGGAGGCAAATTTGACTTCAAAAATATCATCGATGACTTTGGGAATGTAAACCCTATTCAGAAGGAAGGAAGGAAGGAAAGAAACAACAATTTAAGTGCCTATTCTATCTATGCCATGCACTGTGTTAATTTCTAATCTACAATGATTATCTCATTTGAAGAGACTTGATAAAAGGGGCATTGTAGCAGCATTGTATGCATATCAAGAAGATATACTGATATAAAAAAATCTAGAAATGTCATGGGGGCAAAATTTTCAAAAAAGAGGAGAATAGAGTCTGCAAACTATAGCTAGGCCAGTAAACTTTACTTCTGTTCCTGGTAAAATTCTAGGAGATGTTTTTAAAAGCATGATTGTGAGTATTTAGAAAAAGCTTCACCAATAAAAAGTCATGCCAGAAGAATATAACTTCCTTTTCTGACAGAGTAACTATGCCGATAGATCATGGGAATGCTCTTGATGTAGTATATCTAGCTTTAAGCTTATCTCCCAGGTGATACTGCTAGTTCCTATTCTGATCCTATCCAACTGGAAAGATTAGAAATAAGAAGACCCATGTTTATTGTAGCAGTCATACACTTCCAATCCGTGGTCAGAACTGCTGAGGAAGTGCCAAATCCCATGATTTTTAGAGTGAACAACCTATTCTTACCTTCTAACCACAGCCCTGTTTTTCTCTGTGCAGTAGTACCAGCGTGTTGTTGATTGTGGATTATTTGGGAATTAGCCAATCAGAATCACCTTTTGAGAACCCCCTTATCTCAAACCCTGCCTTCCTGTGACCTTCTATATTTCAGAGATCTAGTCATGTGACCTTTGCACAATGTAATTGACCTCCCACATGAATGAACAAAACATACTTGACTGCATATAGCATTTTACTCTTGAGATTAAAAAAAATAATGATACATGATAGCAAAGAGAGATAGCATGATGTAGTGGATGGAGAGCAGGTATTCAGAATCCAAGTCATTCCTCTGACACACAGTGGATTTGGGATCCTAGGAAAGTCATTTAACTTCAGGCAACTCTTTAAGCCTATAATTTGTAGACCAGTTGCCAATCAGAATTGGTAGAAGGTGTGTGACAGGACCAGAGAAATAGAATCCATCAATCAACAAACACTTGTTAAGTGTCTACGAGATGTCAGATTCTGTACTAGGTGGTGAGAACACAAAGAAGAAAATTCAAAGTGAAAGTCTCTGGCCTTGAGAAGTTTGTAATCTGGCTAGGAGAAATAACATGCACATGTAGAGGTATATAAAAGTAAACAAAAGATAAAATTAGGGAGGGTACTAGCAAATGTGGGAGGTGGTGTTTGAGATAAGCCTTGAGGAAAATAGGGACTCTAAGAGGGATAAGGTAGGAAGGAGGACATTCCAGGCATGTCGAAGGTACATGCCCCTACCCAATGAAATCATTCTCTATTGCCTCAAAGAGAAAATAAAAACTCTTCTGTTTGGCATCAAAAGCCCTTTACAACCTGGTCCCAATCAACCTTTTAAATCTTATTACACATCATTTTTCTTTATGTGGAAGAGCAGTTCTCCTGTGAGACTTCAGCTAAAGTTGAAAGGTCTGCAGGGGGTAAAGGACAGGGAAGTTGCAATGTAAAGGACAAATCATTGAAATGCAAAATAGATATTCCTCATGCTAGAGTGCCAGGCCCGGAGTCAGTAAGACTCATCTTCCTGAGTTCAAATGTGGCTTCACCAGCTGTGTGATCCTGGGCAAGTCACTTCACCCTGTTTACCTCAGTTTTATCATCTGTAAAATGAGCTACAGAAGGAAATAGTAAATAGGAAATAACAAACCACTCTATTGTCTTTGCCAACAAAACCCCTGATGGGGCCACAAAGAGGTGGATATGACCGAAAAACCACTGAACCAACAACAACAGGTTGGAAGTCTGAATAGTTCAAATCTTAATGAAGAGGCCATTGAGACAATGATCTTGCCTCTATCGACCTTAGGCAATCATAATGTTTGTCCCTAGTCGTTTTCTATAAGATTCCCAAAGGCATATACAAAGTGGAAGTGACTGCATTGAAAATGATCACCTTAAGGCAACACAGGAGGCAGTTAGGCGGTACAATGGATAGAGTAGTGGGTATAGGTCAGGAAGTCTCATCTATCTGAGTTCAAATCTGGCCTCAGACACTTATTAGTCGTGTGACCCTGGGCAAGTCACTGAACTCTGTTTTAGTTTCCTCATCTATAAAATGAGTTGGAGAAGGAAATGGCAAATCATTCCAGTATCTTTTCCAAGAAAATCCCAAAAGGGGGTCACAAAGGGTTGGACATGACCTAAAAATGACTGAAAAACAACACAAAGGCAATGTGGAGTGTTTTGGAGGTAAGGGTTCTTCAGGCCAGAAAGGGATTTGTTGATTAAGAGAAGCAAGGCCTCTTTTATCTCTTCCCGGGATATGACAGATAACTTAAGAGCTGAGATTCTAAGAGAGTCAAAAGAAAGAGGCTTCTGTTGATGCAAAGCTAAAGGTCAGTTGTTCCAGCTGAAGGAGCTCTGTAGCACTTTAACTGAAAGGAGTGTAGTAACATTCCAGCTAAAGAGAGCTCAGTTTTACTCAGCCAAGTTAGTGGTTAAAAGTAGCAAAGTCTGAAGTTGCTCATAAGGGAGGTCGGCCGATTGATCCATCCAGCAGAAATACTATGTCCTGAGAAGAGCTCAGTGGCCAGGCAATCTGCCCAGTCTAACCTGGTTGCCCAGTAAAGAGTAACCTGCCTGGCCCAGTCTAGTACTATCCAAGTCTGGTGAGAAGCCAGCACAGTTACTTATTGGCTTGCTCACTTAGCTTAGCAATGGATTGACCCATCCAGGTGAGAAACCACCCCTGAGGATGAGTAATCCCAGCTGAGCCACTGGTCTTTTAAAGGCCTACAAATCCTACAAAGAGCCATACCAATTAAACAGTCCATTTCTAACACCATGCTCCACAGCAAATGTCATGAAGACCCCCCAAAGAGAGAAAGGCTTTTATGGCCCTGCAGTTCCAGAATTATGAGTTGCTTTGGGAATATACGCCTCCCTACTATTGTACTTTTAGTTCATGCAGTCTCTTCCCCTCTTCTGGACTTTGGGTATATTTATGGAAAAGTGTGCCCCTGGTATTGTTGGAAATGCTTTGCAACTGTTCTTGCTATACCATATGAATAAATATCTTTGCGAAAAATTGACTCTACAGGCTGGCTGTTAAAGAAAAGCATATAGGTGGGTGCTCGTGAGCTAGTGTTTAGGAGGATAGCCACCAAGAGTTACGTAGAATGCTTAAAGTACTAGCACCCACACCTCTGAGAATCTAACCTGATAATATCAGTTATGAATTCAGAGAGTGACCCCTGAGGGACTATTGCACATACACATAACTAACCAGACTGGTCTTACTCTTCCTCATACATGATACTATATTTCTTGTTTCTGTGCTTTTCTACTATCACATATGGAGGCTGGTTGAAAGAGCTAGAAACTTGAAAAGAGAAGATTTAAGGGGAAATGTTTGCTGACTTTATTTATTTGAAAGGCCCTCATGAGGAAGCATTTAATTAATTAACAAATATTTATTAGGCACCTAGATTTGACTTGTTCTGCTGAGCCTCAGAAGGCAGAACTAAGAGTAATGTGCACATTTTGAGTTGATGTAATGAAAAATTTCCCCCAAACTGTGGGAGGTGGTAGTTTCCTCTCTGAAGAACATTTAAAAGCAACAGTCATTCAATAAGATATGAAAATAAATGAGCGTGATTAATAAGTGCAAATGATTTCCCAGGGATTCTAGACTACAGGATTGTTGCCTGTGTTGTCAGGTGTAGTATGTCTGTTTTGCTTAACTTTTTTTTCTTATAAAAGGGGGTTCTGGATGGGTAGGAGTATTTATTAATAAGTGCCAGAAATATAAAAACAAATAAACAAAAAGTATCATGAAAATTTCAAATTCCTTTTCCTAGCAAAACAAAATAAGTGATCTCTAGGTAGGGATTTTTCTGAAAATAATTTTTTCCCTAATGTGCTTTAGAACCGAGTCTATTTGGCAGCTTTTCCTATCATTTGATGCTTAGTTAGGAAACATATTCATTGATAATGAAACAGATGTCCTTTTCTGGGCTTCTTTGATGTTTTTGATTTCTAAGGAAAGTTTCTTCCTCTGAAGGGAGATAGCACAATTTTATAAATCTAAAGAAGCAAGATCACTCACTTTTCCAAGTGGGATTTTTAACAGCTTAAAAAAAAGCACAGCAAAATAACCTTTAAACCAAAATATCTCTCTCAGTATGGTTTACGCTGAAGAAAATATGGTTATATGCTCTCTTCATGTTTAGGAAAAGTAAGGAAAAAGAATGAAACTTTCTAATAATTTAACTTTGTAATACCTGTGTATCTTAATGATTCCAGTAATATAAACATTCCAAAGTACCACTTTTTTCTGTAGAATGTATGTGATTATGTAAGCTATAGAGGCTCATATAGTTGTTTAAATGAATGAGGAGGCACGGATAGGTAGATGAGATCTTAGGCCTAATCCATCATCTTTCTCCAAAGAAGACTGAATTTCTACTTTGAAGGGAGTAGAAGAGTCAAGGTTTCATGCTCTTTTTTCCAGTCTCTAAGGTGGGTACAGACAAGAACTGTATCTGTCTGTCTTCTTAAATATTGATGGTTTAGGAGTACAATAGGTTCAGAATTAAAGTGCTTCCTTTTTGTTGCCTACCCTTAGATTAATGGGGAAAGGTAGTCTTGCCCCTGGCTTGGCTTCTTCCTACAAAAGAAAGGTTAGTTACACAAAAGATATCAAATAATGAATAAACCTTCTTGTCTAAATAGCAAATAGAAGTTGGAGAAGTTATTAAGTTTAGAATAAACTACAGAACACACAAGAATGAAGGAGTTTTCCAGCTAGGAGTGGAATATTTCACCCAAAAGGAAATTCTCCCAAGACTCAAGGGAAGGAAGCTAGCGATCAGGAATGTGTTGAAGAGTGGACTTTCCCTACATTATCTAGTTTCCAAAGTTCTTTTTACACTCTTTTTCAAAGATTGTCTGGCTCAATACGTTTCTCTCCTTTCTTTCTCTCTTTTCCAGAGAGTTTGCAGGACCACATGCCTCTTCCTGAAGCTCTTTGGCACCAACTTTGCCCATCATACAGACCCCAGGAGTTGCTTCAGCATTCTCTCCACCAATTAGGAATCCTGTTAGGAGACATGACTTCTTTGCAAATTCAGCAGCATGCAAAATACCCCAGATTAGAGTGAAAGCAAGGAGTTGGGGGTGTAGGGGGATGGGGCAGTGTTTCATTCACTTGATAGAATTTTAGACCTGAAAATAACCTTAGAGATCATGTAATCCAACCTTTTCATTTTACTTGTGAGGAGACTGAAGTACAAAGAGATTAAAGAGATTTGCCTAAAGTCCCACACAATAAGTTTTTGGCAAGTCTGGTCTCCTGACTTATCTCAGTGGTCTGAGGGACCCAGGCCCCAGGCTTTGTTAGTTTTGAGTAGAGATGGGACATTTACAGGTATAGTTAGACCTTAATTGTCTAAAGGAATAAGGATTGAAGAGCAAGTACTTTTAGTATACCAGAGAGGTGTGCTAAGGGAAAGACCCTTAGAGAACAGAAACATTTGAGTCAAGTGCTGTAAATTGAAATTATGTTAGGTGAACTCTATGTGTTATTGATGTATTTTACAAAATACAAAATTGTATGTATGTATATTTACACAGGGTATCCTAAAAGTCTTAATTCAGTTTTTTTTGGAGGGGGAGGCAGGGCAATTGGGGTTAAGTGACTTGCCCAAGGTCACACAGCTAGTAAGTGTGTCAAGTGTCTGAGTTCAGTTTTGAACTCAGATCCTCCTGACTCCAGAGCCAGTGCTCTACTCACTGCACCACCTAGCTACCCCTCTTAATTCAATTATAAGCTAAAATGCATATCAGTCAATAAACATTTTTTTTTAACCATCTACTATGTGCCAGGAACTGTGTTAAGCTTTGGGGATACAGAAAAGAAGCAAAAGACAGTCCCTGCCCTCAAGGAGCTCATAGTCTAATGGAGCAGTCAGCAAGTAAATACATATGTAAATAAGATATATACAGGATGAATAGGAAATTAACATGGAAGGCACTAGAATTAAGACAGGTTGGAAAAGGCTTCCTGTAGAACAAGGGATTTTAATTAGGCCTTGAAGGAAGCCAGGGAAGCCGGGAGTTGGAGAAGAAGAGAGAGAGAGAGAGCATCCCAGGCATTAGGGGAAAGTCAGAGAAAATTCCTGGAGCTGAGGGATGGAGCTTCTTATTTGTGGAATAGCCAGAAGGCCAATGCCATTGGATAGAATATGTGATAGGAAATAAGGTGTAAGAAGATTGGAAAGGTGTGAAGGAGGAGTAGGTTATGAAGGGCTTTGAATGCCAAACAGAGGAATTTGTATTTGATCCTGGAGATAATAGAGAGCCACAGGAGTTTATTGAGAAGGGTGGTGGTGGGGACATGGTTGGATCTGGAATTTAGGGAAATCACTTTGATAGTTGAATAGAGGATGTATTGGAGTAGAAAAAGATGTGAGGCAAGCAGATCTACCAAGAGACTATTGCAATAGTCCAAACATGAAGTGATTCTAGCATGAGGTGATAATATTGTCATGGTGGAAGTATCAGAGGAGAGAAGGAGCATGTCTGTGAGTGACTGAGGTGGAATGGAGAAATAGATCCTAGGAAGTGATTAGGTTGATGAAATGAGTGGTTAGAGTCAATATATATATGTTGAAGCTCCTTGGTATGAGGTCAGGAGTTGGGGAGAAGAGAAAAATTGTGAGCCAGGCATTGAACTTGTTGAGGAAGACAGGAGAGTGACTTAGATGGAGTGTGTAGACAGCAGCTACTAGCATTTTGATTGAGTGGTAGATAAAGATTGCATCAGCCTCAAAGGATGAGAGGATACTGTGTAATGGAGGTGGGGGGAGAACCTTGAAATGGCAATGGGGAACAAGGAATATTCCAATTCCTCTGCCTTATCTAGTGAGCTGAAGGGAATGAGTGAAAACGTAGCCAGTACTGGAAAGAGTGAGTCAGGGTGTGCATCAGGGGACAGCCAGATTTCAGTGATTGTTGGAAAATGGAAGGAATGCGAGAGGAAGAAGTTTAGGATAAAGCCAAATTTATTACCTACAGAACAGGCATTTGTATCAGGAGGGCAGAGTTTATAATCTCAAAGAGGATCATAAACATGTCTGAAAGGTTCGGAATCGCCGGATAGAAGAAACTCTCATAGTAGAAGGCAGAAGAATCAAAACATTTATTTAGGCTCAACAGTAACCAACCCATGAACCAGAAGCCCCATTTTGATATGTTGGTCATAATCTTCCAGGCCCAATAGGTACGCCTTGAAAGAGTAACCAGGAGGCTACAGAGAAACATGATTGCGTAAAGCAAAATCATGTTTCCCCCTTGATGGTAATAAGATTACCCACTGGACTGAAGTCTTTGTTCAGCTTCCTCCCGTAGATCAGCTCTGCTGCTGGCAGCTCCTGCCTCAGCTGTGTCTGTTTCTGAAACTGAAGCTGCAACTGAAACTGACGATGTAACGGTCGTAACTGCCTCTGTAACGGTCGTTGTAACTGCCTCTGGCTCCAACCGGAAAAGGAAAGAGAGGAAGCGTCTTCAAGCTGTCCTCTCCCCTCTTATAGGGTTTCTGACATCATCAAGCTCCGCCCAAATGACCAGGGCCGATTGGTTCCTGAGTTGGCTCCTCCCCCTAGGGTAGACCAGGTTCTGGAGCTAACACCTCCCCTCAGCCAGCCCCATGACTCCCCACACAGGAAGCCGTCTGCCTCCCGGCATGCTTCCCGGGCCTCCTGCCCCGGAAGAGCAAGCCACAGTGTCCAGAGGCTCAATGAGGCAAGCTGAGCCATTCAAAGAAAACAAAAGCCATTATGGCTACATTCCACCCCTTGTTATAGGATACATAATCTAATCAGCCATGTATCCTAGAACATACATTGTGATTCAATTACAAAGGAAACTAAAACATATCATTCATTATAAAGCAAAACATATCATTTGGTGACATTCCTAAACATTGGTTTAACGATTCAAATGCGATCCACCCCTAGGTCCCAGCAAGATAATCTCTTCAATCAATCATCCCCAAAATAATTATTAATAATTCAAATGTCCACCCCTAAATCCTTGTATCCATTACATAGGATCAATAATATCATAACAATAAAACAACACAGCAAGGATAACACAAAATAAGTAAACAGAACACTATCATCATTTCCACCCCCCCCCTTGAACGATTGGGGCTCAAAATCTTGGGGTGAGGGGTGAAGGTCTCATTTTCCATAGCTTCTTCATGCTGAAATTGGATGTAGAGATGGCCCTGCCCCCAAAAAGTCCCATTCCAGAGGTCATTTCTTTAACGAGCTGGCAGGAATTCCAAGAATGCTACATGCTTAGGCAGTCACCGGAAAGTGCAGGGTGCTTAAGCCTGAAGGAAACAAAACTAGCAACAAGGTTAGCCAAAACAAAGGACAAAAAGAATAGTCTGTGAATCTATTATTATAACCTATTCACGGTAAAATATATGGTTCAGGGGTACGATTTGGTAATTATTTTCCCCTGAATAAACAACTGTTACAGTGTTGTCCTTCCCATGGGCTATAACTTCTGCAGCCTTTGGAATATCATCTGGCTTCCGTTTTACCCATACCTTAGCTCCTGACTTTATTCTATCAATGGAGCAAGACCCTTTTGCCCCTCTAGTAGTTATTTTGGGAGGAGGGTCAGTTTTCACAAAGGGTATTTTTTCACAGGGGATAATAATGACTTGAACCATCCTATCATTTCTACAAAATTGTACAGGTTTTTTACCCATATTCTGGAGTGTCACAACAATTTCTTTTTGATAATTAGAATCTATCACTCCAGCCAATACATGTATTCCTTGAGCCGCTAATCCTGGTTTAGGTAATATCCGTCCAAGATGATTTTTGGGGATTCTCATACATACTCCAGTAGGGGTTTTTCTTATCTCTTTCCTATTTAACCTAAAATTCTCTATACAATGTAAATCATATCCTGCTGAACCAGGTGTTCCTGGACTTGGTAGTGGGACATCTTCCCTCACAGTCCAAAATTCAATGTTTTGAATCTCACATGTTTGCTGTTCTCTGATCTGCAGATTTGGGGTCATCATTCTGGCTAGAGGTGTACTCCCCCCTAAGGGTCTATTATTCAAATTACGTAAGGCAATAGACAAATTATCCTTCCAATGTCGATATGAATTATTTGAGCTTAATTTTCTCAGCTGTTCTTTCAACAATCCATTCATTCTTTCAATTAGCCCAGATGCTTGTGGGTAATATGGAATATGATATATCCATTCTATATTATTCAACACACAATATCTTTTCACTTCTTTGCCCTTGAAATGTGACCCATTGTCACTTTGAATCTGCATTGGGGTTCCATAATATAAACTTACAATATCTAGAGTTTTACAGGTGTTTTTCTGAGTTGCGTCTTTATAAGGACAAGCCACTAGTACACCGGAATAGGTGTCAACACACGTACATACATATTTACATCCTTTATCCTGGGGTAGTGGGCCAATATAATCTATCTGCCAAATTTGGGCTGGAACTTTTCCCCTTGCTATTTCTCCAGTAACTATCCTAGGAAGAGTTCGTTCTTTTTCTAATTGGCATATACAACACTCCTCTGTTATTTGTTTTAACAACGCATGAGAAATACTGATACCTCGATCCTGTGCCCATCGATGGGTGGCCTGGACCCCTAAATGGCCAGCAGTCTGGTGGACCCATCTTGCTAAGGCTGGGTCATCAGTTGGAGTCGGAGTAGGGACAATACATTCAGTAGCAATCTTTGCTAGTCGATCCACATGTGCATTGTACTCACGTTCTGGTGTGGTCAGGGTTGCATGAGCATCAACATGAAAAACTGACAGATCTGTAACCAAAGACATGTCCCATATATTTTCCCATAACTCTTTACCCCAAACTTGTTTGCCATGAATCTCCCAATTCTGATTCTTCCATATAGGCATCCACGTAGCTAATCCATTAGCTACCGCCCACGAGTCAGTAAATATATGACACTGTCCTCCTTTCTCTGCTCTGATGGCCTGATGCACTGCCATCAGTTCAGCATATTGGCTACTTCCACCTATCCCAGAACTTTCCAGAGTTCTCCTTGTACAGGGGTTATAGGCTACTGCTTTCCAATGTCTCTTCTGTCCTAAATATTTTGCTGTCCCATCAGTAAACCAAGCATGTTTCTTCTGTTCTTCATTTAGTCCGTCATATCCATTATTCCATTTCACTAAGGATGGTACCATCTGTTGCTTAGATTCAAGGGGCTTTTCATTGCTCTCAGTATCAATGTTCGCCACAGATTCATGTAGAGCAGAAACTCCATTTTTGCCTGCTCTGGACCTATTCTGAATATACCACTTCCATTTGATTATGCTTGCCTCTTGTGCATGTCCAATTCTGTGAGAAGCTGGGGTACTCATTACCCAAGTCATAATTGGAATTCCAGGCCTTAATACCACTTCATGACCCAGAGTTAGTTGCTCAGTTTCTACTAAAGCCCAATATGCAGCTAACAGCTGCTTCTCAAAAGGTGTATATTGCACTCCAGATGAGGGTAGTTTCCTTGACCAAAAGCCTAAAGGTACACTTCGGCTTTGTTGTTTTTGCCACAGACTCCAATTTGCATAGTCATCTTGTACAGTCACTTGTAACTCCACTGGCCCATTTTGCATAGGCCATAAGTCTAGAGCTAATTGAATAGCAGCCTTTGCTTCCTCAAAAGCTCTACTTTGTTCAAGTCCCCAGTCAAATTCATATTTCTTTCTGGTGACTTTATACAAGGGTTTTAAAATCTGTCCCAAATGTGGGATGTGGTGTCTCCAATAACCAAACAGCCCTATGAACTTTTGGGCCTCTTTCTTATTGGTAGGGGTGGGAAAATCCTGGATTTTTTGTCGAGCTTGTGGGAGAATTTCTCGCAGTCCTCTATTCCACTGTATCCCCAAGAATTTTACAGTTTGAGCTGGCCCTTGAACCTTTGCGGGGTTGATTTCCCATCCTTTGCTTTTCATATGGTCAATTAATAATACTAAACTCTCCTCCACCTCCTTTATATTCTTTCCTTGTATCATGATGTCATCTATGTAATGTGTAAGCTGTACACCAGGTAACTTTAATTCATCCAAATGTTCAGCTACAATCCTGTGGCAAATAGTTGGGCTATGAATATATCCTTGCGGCAGGCGTGTAAATGTATACTGTCGGCCTTGCCAAGTAAAAGCAAACTGATTCCATTGCTTGGGGTCTATTGGGATTGTAAAGAAGGCATTGGCCAAATCAATAACTGCATACCAAGTCCCTTCACGTTTTTGTATTCTCTCTATTAAAGTAACTGTGTCTGGGACAGCAGCATACAAGGGAGGAGTCACTTTGTTCAGCTGTCTATAATCTACTGTCATCCTCCATGTTCCATCTGACTTTCGGACTGGCCAGACAGGGTTGTTCCATTGAGTAGTTGTAGGGACTAACACTCCTGCCTCAACACATTCTCTTATAGTGTTGGCAATTTCATCTTGCCCACCTGGCACACGATATTGCCTCAAAGTAATTACTTCAGAAGGTTCGGGCAAAGTGATTGGATCCATCTTGATTTTCCCCACTAAGACTGCATTAATGCCTATTTTCCTCACAGCAAATTGGTATTTCCCTTCAGGTAAATTTAAGGTCATACCCTTCAAAATGTCTATTCCAATGATGTATTCAGGAATAGGCACAATAACCACACTATATTCTTTCTTGGGCAACTGTCCAATTTTCATCATCAATTTAACTTGTCTGGCTGATATTTCAGTCCCTCCTAGTCCTGTGATGGTAATAGGAGTTCCATGGCTGAACTTGTCTGGATTTCCATAAATAAGGGTGGCCTCGGCCCCAGTATCTATTAATGCCTCAGTTACCGTACTTGACCCATTTTTCCAATATATGGTCAAGTTAATGTGAGGTCTACAATCCAGCCTGTGTATTTCCTTAATTTGGACTGGGGCTCGGCCTATTCCCTAGTATTCCCTTTCATATGATTCACTTGGGTTTGAAGGTTCAACATCTGTAGCATTTGCAGGAGCAGTTCTGATTTCCCTATCTCTCGTGTTATCAAGTCCTCTATACATTCTGTATAATTCATTGGTTGGAATTCCATCTATCATTTCAAAACCTACCCCTGCTCTCAATAAAGTAGTAAACATTTCTTTCCTTGTTACTCTCCTTTGGCGCCAAGTTTGCTGGTTATACACTCTTCTCTCTCGAGGAGATCTATCCCTTCCCCAGTCACCTAAGTCATATAACTGTAAAATCTTATTTATCACTGTTGTAAGACGGCTCCCTACTTCTCCAAGTAATAAATTCAAAATTAGTTGTTTATAAGCAGGGGGAGCTGTCCTAATTATTAAATTCCTATGAGACAGTCCCATTGGATCATTGTAATATTTGTCTGCAGTTCCTGTCATAATGGCAGTCTTCATTACCTCCTCCTTTAGTCTCATGATACAATCTCTAAGTGAATACCAGGGTCTGTGCTCAGTGGGCCACATAGAATCAGTATCATATCTCTTATTGCATCCCACAGCGGCTAATGCCAACAGAGTAGTCCTGCTATCACCATCTCCTTGCTGATGATGTTCCCTAAAAGCTTGTTGAACTAGAGGATCATGGCTGATACCTATGAATCTCATGCAGTCTGTCCCATCTACTGATATTCCACCGGCCCCTTGATCACTGAGTCTTACCATCCAAGATATCAATGGTTCTCCTATTCTTTGGCTGAATCTACTCAAAATATCTGTGACCTCTTGCGGTGAGAAATCTTCCTGAATTTCCCTTGTAACTGAATCTTCACCTCGGGTTTCTGTCTTCCTCCTTTGTATGGGTCGAGCCCTTGTCTGATCATTTAACCATCTCCTATTCTCTGTGTGAGGCACATCCTGAACCCCAGTAGTGTTTTGTGCCTCAGCCGGCTCTTTCTGGGCTGGGTTGAAATGCACTCTGGGCTTTTTTGGTCTCCTGTTGCTCTTAGCCACATTAATAGAAAAGTTCTCATTTGAGTCAGTTTGGTCTTCTGCTATCTGAGATTTCCCTTCTTCCTGTGGGGTAGGAGTGCCCCCATGTCTTTCACTTAATCTCAATCTTTCGTATACTAGCCGGTAGGCTGATAACACTATCCAGCTTTGCCTAGACAGTGATGCCCCTGACTGAATCCCAACTTCTCGTAAACACTTTTCCAAATCCCTAGGATCTCCTCTCCGTAGCCTTGGTTCCCAGTTTTCACAGGGTCCAGCTTTTTTAGCCAATTCTTTTGCTAGGGAGGAATAAAATGGATCCTCCCATCCTGGGATATTTATGTCCTCCTCTGGAATTGTTCTGCTTCTAAATAGAGATCTTATACCTAGCGATCCTGTTCGTGACGCCAAATGTATCAGGAGGGCAGAGTTTATAATCTCAAAGAGGATCATAAACATGTCTGAAAGGTTCGGAATCGCCGGATAGAAGAAACTCTCATAGTAGAAGGCAGAAGAATCAAAACATTTATTTAGGCTCAACAGTAACCAACCCATGAACCAGAAGCCCCATTTTGATATGTTGGTCATAATCTTCCAGGCCCAATAGGTACGCCTTGAAAGAGTAACCAGGAGGCTACAGAGAAACATGATTGCGTAAAGCAAAATCATGTTTCCCCCTTGATGGTAATAAGATTACCCACTGGACTGAAGTCTTTGTTCAGCTTCCTCCCGTAGATCAGCTCTGCTGCTGGCAGCTCCTGCCTCAGCTGTGTCTGTTTCTGAAACTGAAGCTGCAACTGAAACTGACGATGTAACGGTCGTAACTGCCTCTGTAACGGTCGTTGTAACTGCCTCTGGCTCCAACCGGAAAAGGAAAGAGAGGAAGCGTCTTCAAGCTGTCCTCTCCCCTCTTATAGGGTTTCTGACATCATCAAGCTCCGCCCAAATGACCAGGGCCGATTGGTTCCTGAGTTGGCTCCTCCCCCTAGGGTAGACCAGGTTCTGGAGCTAACACCTCCCCTCAGCCAGCCCCATGACTCCCCACACAGGAAGCCGTCTGCCTCCCGGCATGCTTCCCGGGCCTCCTGCCCCGGAAGAGCAAGCCACAGTGTCCAGAGGCTCAATGAGGCAAGCTGAGCCATTCAAAGAAAACAAAAGCCATTATGGCTACAGCATTTCAGATAGCAGAAGGGGTATGTAGCTTTTGCTTGGAACTCTGTGTGTGTGTGCGGGAGGGTTGAGAGAGATGGGAATAAGGAATCCAGAGGAAGAATGGTCAATGGGGTTTGAATGATGACCTACAGGGTTCAGGATCACTGGGAAGTGTAGGGTACATTCGTTGTTGAGTAGACAGTGGCCCTCATGTTCCCAGAGGAAGCTAGAAATCAGGTAGAGATAAACACATCATTGGCTAGGAGGCACACAGTTAGATGCCAGGCCTTCTCACTTTACTTCTTCTTTCCAAAGTCTGGAGATTAGACAGGAGATGGAAGACCCATTTCTCATCAGCTTGGTTCTCTGTCCTGGAGGCTCTCAACATAAAATAGGAGGGAGATTAGGCTGGCTCACATAGCAGGTGGTTGAAGTTGCCTTGTGGTTGCAGATGGAAGTCTCCTGAACTGACCTCTAGCAGCCCGAGTCTGGAGATTAGACAGGCCCAGCAGGAGACAGAAGTCTCCAGCACTGAGAAACGTACCTTGGTACAGATGGAAGTCAGCTGGGCCTCTTGCCACCTTCCCTCAGAGGAAGATAGAAGCCCTGCTGTCAGAGGGAGGTTGCTCCTCTTCTCCTGTCTAAAGAATATCCAGCATTCTTTTCACTACGCTACACTCTGTGGACTTTTTGAAACAGGGAGGAGCCCAAACTTATAGGTTACGTACATGTTTGTCACTCAAACAGCTACATGTTTCAGACAGGTTCAATGCAGTCTCTGCTGCTTCCTTATCATCCTGCATGTATGTGTGTGAGTATACATATCTGAATATATATGCCTTTGTATAGATTTATGCAAAATAATTAAATATCAAACATTTCATGAAATCAAAAGTCTTAAGTTGGGACAGAACCTTGTTCCAAATATGCATTTTAGAAATGCATAAACTGGGACCTTGAGAGGTTAACTGTAAACCCAAGGAAAATCACTTTCTGACAAAATATTAATAATAATACTCAAAAAAAGCAACTAATAAATAAAATCATGGAAAGAGAGAGAATACCACTGACTGTTCATGTTCCCTTGTCTCACAGTTTATTCCCACTCTAAGGGAGGCAATAGACAAAGTTTCTTTCTGTGAGCTTGAAACCGCCTCAACATTTCTGTATTTACATTGAAGATAATCCCCCTTCTGTGCTTCTGTTCTCCATTTTTCTTAGCCCTTTGATTTACTGCTAGCTTTCTAATGTTGCTGCCTGGTGAGACTTGTAAAGGTTCTTTTCAGTGTCTTTCAGCAGGAGGAGTTATTATTAGTGCTAAAAACTGAAACAAGCTTCTGGGAAGATACTGGAGTAGAAAGAAACCAGGGGAACCAGCTCGGCCTTAATTTCCTTGAAGAAAGGAAAAAGGAAATAAAAGAATACATTAAGTGAAAGAGAAAAAAATTACTGTAATGGCTATTGCATTTACAATGTCCTATGGCCCTGGAGTTTGTCCTCTAGTACTAGCTCATTACCTGCTGTTATAGCCTAAGTGAGGCTGTACTCCATCTTCCTACCTGGGCCAATTACTGAGGCTTTCCCTAGCTAAATAGAGAGGGCTGTCATTAGCAGTGGTGAAGGCTGCATGTTTTTCCAGCCTCTCACTGTTTCTCTCCACATAGGCTCACACAAACCCTCCTGGAGCTCAAGACAGTCCCAGGCTCCATCTCTGCTTCGTACTGACCTTGGCCAGTGTCATACTGCTCTTTCCTAAAGCCTTTCGAGTAGAAGGCAAGTCCCACTGGATCTCCCTTCTTAGTATTGATCTTGGGAAATGAGAGGGACCATAGACACATTAAGTCTGGGATATCCCTCTGATCAGTCCCTCAGAAAAAAAATCAGAATTTCCTGCTTCTTCAACCTGTGGAAGAAAACCCAACTTCCCCTCTAATTTTCTGAAAGAAGTTCAGGGGGTCCTCCATATGAATGGATGGAATCTGTCCTCTAAGACTTAGTTACCAAGGTTCCCTAGCATCTACTGCTTCCCAGAGAGGAGGGGATTTCCTCTGCCTCTCCAAAGGTTACCTATCCTCCCCGACCCTGCAGAAAACAGATAACATTTCCCTGCCCCCATCTCCCCTAAAGCATGTGTGGGTGATATCAGGATTCTACAGGGAACAGAGGGAATTTCCTCCACCACTCCTAAAGCCTTAGGGATTCCACACCCCAGTAAGCCAAGGAAAGAAGAGGGGATTTCCTCTTCTTCCATACGCCCTAAACTAAAGCCTCAGGAAATACTAGCATTTTCTCAGCAACCTGTCCGACTGCAGCAATAACTCCAACTCAAGATAAGGTCCAAGGAAGTCAGCTTGGCTGCTCTACCATTAGCACACCTGAAAAAAATGAGTAGTAGAAATGGTGGCATCAGGAAGAATTTCTGAAACACAAAAGATCCATAGGAACACAGGTTGAGTCAGTGAAGGAAATGATGAAAGAAATACCCAAGATTAAATGGATAAAACATATGTTTAGACAAGTAAATATACATTCTAATTTAGTTATAAAAATCACCACACGCACTAAAATGCAAGGATAGATAAAGGGTAATTTAGGGAAATTGTGAATTAATATGTGAGAATGGAAAGTGCAAATAAAGAATAAGTCATGTGAATAAAAATCAATAGATAATAAAATTTAATAAAAAGCTCAGGAAATAATAGAACTTAAAATGTAATTGAAGGGGATTATGTGAAATGCCTAGATAATTGCATTTCCTTTTCTCAAGTCGTAGCTATCCAAAACCAGACAAAACCCCTCCAAAACTCCCCGTAATGTAAAGGACTCATTGGAGAGATTCAATAGTGAGAGCTCCCACTGGATACCTCTAACCCCATATCACTCTCCACTCTGGGCATAATGGGCACGAATAGAGTTACAGCCAGAAGCAATGATACTCTAGTCTATAACACCAGCCACAGGTAGCATGGCTCCTAAGCAGGAGGGCAGTCCTTGGCCCAGCATAGGGGCATAGAGCTCAGATCTCAGCAAGGGCAGTGCTCACAGCAGCAGCCGATTCCTGTTCTAGCATGGGAGGGGTAGTGGCAGCACTTGTGCCAAAGCTCAGGCCTTGGCATAGGGGGCAGCAAGTAGTGGAGAGGGTAGAATCACAAGTCCCAGTAGAACAAGCAATGGTGGGGACTCCAGTGGCAATGTGAGTGGACAGAAGCACAGGCCCTATCACAGCAGGCACTGTCATGGACAGAGGCAAAACTACCTTAGCAGCAATGATCCTGACCCTTGATGAGTGTGTCAGTCAAAAAGCATTTATTAAGCACTTATAGTGTACGCTGCGCTTAAGTGATACAGTACAAACATATGCAACATTATCGTCCTTGCCTTTAAGGAGCCCACCTTCTAATGAGGTAGATAACAAGAAATAATTACCTGCAGAATATATACAATGTAATATCTTGGGGGTGGTTAAGAAGGTAGGGGTAAGAGGGGAGAAAATTTGTGTTTGAAGAACAGCAAGAAGTCTAGTGCTGCTGAATCATAGAGCACATGGGCGTTAGTAAAGTATAAAAAGACTGGAAAGGTAGGAAGGGATGAGGTTGTGAAGGGCTTCTTTTTTCTTTTTCTTTTTGCAGGGGGGAAGGCAGGGCAATTGGGATTAAGTGACTTGCCCAAGGTCACAGAGCTAGTAAGAGTGTCAAGTGCCCAAGGCCAGATTTGAACTCAGGTCTTCCTGAGCTGCCCCCTGTGAAGGGCTTTAAAAAGCAAACAAAGGCTTTTATATTTGATCCTAGGGGTAATAGGGAGCCACTGAAGTTTATTGAGTAAGGGAGATAGCATGGTAAGACATGCACTTTAGGAAGATGATTTTGGTAGCTGAGTGGAAGATGAATTGGAGTGGGAAGAGACTTGAGGCAGAGAGACCAATCAAAAGGCTAGTGCAATAGTCAAAAAGGTGAAATAAAATCCTGTGCCAGGGGGTTAGCTACATGACTAGAGGGAAGAGGATGTATGTGACAGATATTGTGAAGGTAGAAACGATTAGACTTGGCAACAAATTGGATATGTGGGGTGCATGCAAATGAGGAATGGAGGATGACCTCAAGGTTGTGACTCTGGGTGACTGTGAAGATGGTGATTGCAGTACATTAAGGAAGTTTTGAAGAAGGGAGGGTTTGGGGAGGAAGATAATGAGTTATGTTTTGGACATTTTGAGTTTGAGATCTCTGCTGATGATGTAAGGATGGGGCTTGATAAATAGACTTGAAAATCAATATCATAGAGGTGATAACTGAACCCACGGGAGCTGAAGAAGTCCCAAGAGAGGCAGTATAGATCAGGTAGTATATATTATGTATTCTGAACCTTTTTATTAGCTATAAACTCCTTTGGCACTCTGGTGAAACTGATGGACCCATTTCTCAGAATAATGTCTTTTAAAAACATAAAACACAGAACTACAAAAGAAGTCTCTCTCTCTCTCTCTGTCTCTCTCTCTGTCTGTCTCTCTCTCCCTCCCTCCATCTGTCTATCTATCTATCTATCTAACAAATCAAGTTTCTATATCCCAGGTTAAAAACCCTTCTAAAGGGCCTAGGTCTAGGATAAAGCTTTGAGAGACACCCATTGTTATTGGTCATAACCTGGAAGAAGATCCGGCAAAGGATACCGAGAAGGAACAACTAGACAAGTAGGGGAAGGGCCAGGAGAGAAGAGTCATAAAAACCTGTACAGAAGAGGGTATCAAGGAAGAAGAAGGTGATCGATAGTGTTGAAGGCTGCAGAGAATTGGTAAGGATGAAGACTGAGCAAAAGCCATCAAATTTGGTAATTAAGAGATCGTTCATAACTTTGGAGACAGTTTCATTTGAATGATGAGGTCAGAAGCTATACTGCAGAGGGTTTAAATGAAAGGACTATGTAGCTGACTAAATGGAGGAGAGATGGAGGACCAAATTCTGGAAAGGAAGACAGGGGCCAGGTTTTCAAGGGCTTCAATGGCAAACAGGATTTTATATTTGATCCTGAAGGCAATAGGGAGCCACTGAAGTTTATTGAGCAGGAGCATAACATAGTCAGATGTGCTTTTTGGCCTCTGTAGGACGTGTCATCTTCACTGTAACCTTGATATTCCTGGAGTTACTCTTGTTCATTGTAGTCTCATTACAGCAGAAGATCTACCATGACTGTAATGATTTGGCATCACCCCCTGCTCTGGAGTGAGCCTTAATCAGGCCAGTCCCCTGGTAGTTTAAATTCAATAAAATGAGAAGTTTGGACTAAATGACCTCTAAAATCCCTTCCAACTCTAAATCTGTGACCCTTTGCTGACTGACAAGTTAGTGGGCAGGGAGGGAGCAGAGGCAATGAATGTAGACTGATTTTTTTCTAGGAATTTGTCAGTCACACAGCCTTGGTTTCTTCGCTGTTATGATGAAGGGTTGCACTATATTACTTCTAAAGTTCCTTTTAGCTTTAAATCCCTAATCACCCAAGATCCTATAGTCTTATATCTAGAGGCATATACTTAACTCTTCACTGCCCATGAAAACAAACTTTTACATGTTCAGTGAAGGCTGTTAATTCACTTAACCTCTCTTAATGTCTTCCTCTGTAAAATGGTGATAATAGCATATATTTATATATGTGCTCATATATAAATATATACGTGTGTGTATGTGTATGTTTGTGATTCCTGTTGTAAATTTTAAAAAAAGGACTTTGTGAAAGTTATAATGTTATAGAAATTCCTTCTTGCTCTGGACAGTCTCTAGACCATGGTTGGTTTTAAATTGTTAATAGTATTTACCCATATTAACTCTAAGAAACATAGTACGTGCATATGAAGGAGATAATGATGTGTAGCAACAATGTTGCTAGCAGCTACTGTGGCTGTGTAAGACCAGCAACACCAGCACACAGAAGGGCTGCCAACACAGATTCTTTGATCTGCTTTTCCAAGGAAAGCAACTTTAAGGGGTCAACAATCTCAAATTAATTAAACATACATATATCATTCACTTAGTTCAGGGGGAAAAGATCAGCCCCAAGGGCAAATACAAATAGAAATTACAAGCATCAACAGACAGACCTTGTCTGATTCAAATAACAATTCATAGTTACCAGAGAAGCACAAATATCTGGGTTACAAAGCCAGGTGTTGGGGGGGGGGAGCTTTTTCAAAGGCTTGCCCAGAGTCTTGTCACTCTTTCAATGAGTATACCCCCAAAAATGAAACAGTAACCTTCCAGTACATATATGATGGTCAGGGCCCTGGGGGCTCAAGGCTCACCATTTAGGGTGTGGGAAACCAGAGCGTGGGAAAGCACCGCACAGTATACAGATTAATGACTCTCCACTGCCCCAGTGCTGAGAAGCATTCCAGGACAAAAGATCCCCCTTTACCTGCCCCATTCAAACAAAGGACAGACTCATCAAAGGTACCTGACAGCAAAAAATCCTGTACTGATTACCATTACATGATGATAGACCACATTTCTATAGCCCTGAACATTTTAAACAACAATAACACTACCTCACATTTATAGGATTCAAGATGTAAAAAGCACTTTACAACCATTGGAGAATCATTTTATTCTCACAACAACCCTCAGACCTAAGTGCTCATATCATCCTCATTTTACAAAGGAGGGACTGAGGCAGACAGAGGGTGAGTAATTTGCTGAGTGTCACAAAGCTAGTAAGTATTTCTCACAAGGATCCTGTGGAATAGGAAGCACAAGTATTACTATTCTGATTTTAAAGATGAGAAATCTGAAGATCAGAAAATTCAAGAGATTTGCCCAAAGTCATGCATAGGTGTCAGAGCTGAGATTTGAACCCAGGTCTTCAGATTTTACTTTCAAATATATCATGCTGCGTTTGGCCTTAGGCTATCCTAAATTAGGCAAAATAGAATAAGTTAGGAAAACAGAACTGTGAGAAATATTGGGAATCTAATCAATAGTTTTTGCTATTAGTTATTATAATTCACTTCAATAAACATTTTATTAATCACCTACTGTGTGCCAGGCAGGGTGCATACATGAGTTAAGACTATTGACAACCATGTTATTATTGGCAAGAACAATCCTCAAATAAAATAGTCGTGTGGGCAAATTAATTTTATGACATCTCAAGTGAGTTTTGTAATTATAGATGTTTTTAGATCTTGCTCTAGTGACATTCTATCATAATTTTGACAGGGATAACTTTCAGAGAAGACTCCACAGTTTGCCAAAGTCAAATGACCCCAGGGGAACAGTTGCTTCTTAAGAATTTTGATTCATGCCAAGTGACATCATGAAGGGAGCTTTTATTTTTTTTTAATTGTCAAAGGGCCTCTTTCCTCGTTCTCCAGAGATTTTCATGAAGCAAGGGCAGTTGCACAACTGATCCAATCCAATGGTATTCTTTCAAGTATAGCAAAGATGGAATTCTTTGGGGGCTCTCTCTTTTCTTTCCCTCATTGCTTACCTTTTGTTTGTTTCCCTAGTTATTAGTATCTTTGTGAGAAGGTGAAAAGGAGACAAGAAAGGCAGACTGAAATCAACTCCATGTGAGCAGTCTCATCAGCTGAGACAGTCGAGGCGAAATAAAATTGGGGGATCACATATGGGTTTCATTTATGCATGATTTTCGTGGCTCTGATTACAACAGACAATCGAGATTTGACTGAATAGCATCTGTGTTATGCATTTCAGGATCTGAACTAGGTCAGCACAATAGGAAAGGCAGTGTGGTATAGTGGAAAGAATACTTATTTCCTGAATTTGTCATCAGAATATGTGATTTTAGATATGCCACTTATAAATTCTTGAGTTTGGGCAAATCATTAAGTTTCTCTTAGTTTCATTAACAGTCAGTGAGAAAATTGGTGAGGGGGTTGCATAAGATGTTATCTAAAATTCTTTCCAGCTTGAAATCCTCTTTTGAGGATTTTCTCTTTTAATTACTGATGGCTTGGTAATGTAAACATGATGGAGTGGAAATGTGGATTTGGAAAGAAAGGATGTGGGGTAGGAGCCAGGTTCTAACTTACTCTCAGCGAGTTACTTAAATGTCTTTGGGGCTCAGTGTCCTCATCTGAAAAACGAATTCTCAGACTAGTTGACTTCCAGAGTACCTTTAATATTTCAATTTTGTAGAGTTCAAGTGAGACTTTTTTTCTGGGGGGAGGGGTAGAGACAGTGTTAAATCATTTAATCTCTCTTAATTTGTTCCCCAGCAAAATGGGGATAATAACAAGGTACTTCCTGACTTAAATTTTTAAAAAGGGCTTTGTAAACCTCAAAGTGTTACAGACATGGAAGCTATTATTGGTTTCTATGATGTCTCAGTCTCTCTTATTTTATTGGGAATCATATTCCTAAGTATGAATTTGCATAGTGGAAATTTTTCAAATTAGAAATAAATAAAAGTCCCAGCCAAGTTTCCTGGGATGGTGAAAAATTTTGCTCTCCTTTGTGTCTATGTTAATTCTCAAGATGTTAAGTGAAAGATGGTTGGTTTACTCGACAGTGGGATCAGTCGGAACAACTTGAAGAATGTGGGGAGTTTTATTATGTGATAGAATCCAAATTCCTTGAAAGCAAGGATTGGTCTTGTTTTTGTCTTTCTATTTCCAGTGCTTAGTGCAGTGCCTGGAATATAGTAGGCATTTAATAAATGCTTGGTGGAAAAAAATGCTTTTTGCCTTGAATTCAGCACCATGGAAGGTGTTGATAATGCTAATGAACAAACTGCTGTCTTCTCCCTCCTTCTTAGCCAATAATGAGAGTTTTGTTCCAGGATTGCACAACTATTTTTGTTTCCTTAATGATTTAGCTTTTCAATGCAAATTCACAGATCTTTTGCTGAGCCTGTCAAATAACATCCAATTCCCTCTAAATCTACTTAGTTGTTGCAACTGGAAAACTTCCCCAACTGGGAGGTGTGGGGTAAGAGAGTGGAGGAGGGAGTTACTATTTGTCTTGCAGTTAAGTTTTAATAATTTGAGTCTCCATCTCATTGTTTATCTGTTACAGACAGTTCTTGCTTCCCATAAATTCCCAAATAAATACTCAAATCTGAGTCTCTTGAAGGCTGGCAGCAGGACCCCTGCCAGCTGGGCTCCAGCCCGGGTGGTGTCAGGGGCAGCTGTGGAGGCAGCAGTGCAGCCCTGAGCCAGGGGTCCTCAGTTCCAGGCACTTGAGCTGGGGGACAGAAGGGACAGGCACTGAAGCCAGTTGGACTGCTGGGCATAGAGGCACAGAAGGGGCGGGGCCACTTGGAGCTCTCAGAGGGGGGGAGAAGGTCTGTGGAACAGTCCACTTACAGAGAGAACTGTTTGTAACTGTCTTTAGATAAGATTGTGCATAGTTATTTTTATTCATCATATAGGTGGATAAATTCAATTCAGTACAATTTAATATTAACAGACCACTAATAGGTAAACCCTGAGATGGAGATTTAGAGGGAATTGGAAGTTACTGGACAGGCTCAGCCAAAGATCTATGAATTTGCATAGTGGAAGTTTTTAAATCAGAAATTAATTAAAGTCTCAACCAAGTCTCCTGGGGTGGTGAGAAATTTTGCTTTCTTTTGTTTCTATATTAACTCTTAAGATATTCAATGAAGATGATTGGCTTACTCAACATTGGGATCCTTTGGAAAAACTTGAAGAATGTGGGAAGTCTCATATTCTAATAGAATTCAAATTCCTTGAACACAGGGATGGTCTTGTTTTTGTCTTTCTATCCCCAGTGCCTGGCACAGTGCCTGGTACATAGTAGGCACTTAATAAATATTTGTTGACTTGAATTCAGCACCATGGAAAGCGTCGATAATGCTAATCAGCAAACTGCTCCCTTCACTTTCTCAGGGACACTTTAACTCCACTCAGCCAGCAACAAGACTTTTGTTCAAAGAATTTATCTCATTGGGAATTTTCTGAGTCAATGAAGTCACAGGACCAATACAAATAATAATAACAATAGCCCTTAACCTTTATACAGCACATTAAGATTTGCAATGTACTTTACATGCATATATGCACATGGTTTACCACTGGAATCTCATTATAATGTCATATTAGAGATATGCCATATTTATACAATGCTTTAAGGTTGACAATGAGCTTTCCTGATAACAACACTGAGGATTTAATAGCAAGTATTATTAAATCCATTTTATATAAGAAGAAACCAAAGATCAGAGATGTTAAGTGGTTTGCTTGTAACCACAGCCACTTCTTCAGAGGAAGGAGCTGAACCCAGGCCTTCTGATTTTTTAATCCAGTGGCATTTCCTCTATGTTATACTATGTAGCATGCAT
Source organism: Trichosurus vulpecula (assembly GCF_011100635.1). Classification (NCBI taxonomy): domain Eukaryota; kingdom Metazoa; phylum Chordata; class Mammalia; order Diprotodontia; family Phalangeridae; genus Trichosurus; species Trichosurus vulpecula. The sequence continues at coordinate 184,802,182 of NC_050577.1, read as the reverse complement.
TTAGTTCAGAGATGACTTCGGTATCACATGGTCTGCTTTGAACCTCATTCAAGAGCATTTATGTTACTTGATTTGATTACAAGATGGTCTTATCCTATAGTAGATCCCAAAGACAATTTTAGAGTTAGTGAAGTGCCAATGTACTCATTTATGGTCCTTCTTGCTTAGTCTAAATTCAATAATGTTGAATGTTTTTAAGAAAACAAAAAGAATTCTGGCATGAAGGTATGTTCCTGAGTTCTTGCTACAGCGGAGGTTGAGGCTGGAGCATTGGTTGAGTTTGAGAGTTCTGAGCTGCAATACACTAGGCTTACTTGGCATTCTCACCAAGTCCAGCACCAATTTGGATATGGGGAGCAGGGAGCATCAAGGTGTTTAAGGTGGAGTGAAACTGCCCAGGTCAGAAATGGAGAAGGCTAAATTTTTTGTGTTGAAACCAGTAGTGGGAATGTGCCATAAGTGGCTGTTGTACTCCCAGTCTGGGGAAACTCAGTCTTTTAAAAAGATAAAAAAGGAAGGAAGGAAGAAAGAAATGAATAGATGAAGGAAGATAAAATAAAATATAAATGAAGTTAATTTATAATGGATTTTTAAAAACTATCAGTAACATATACACATAATTATCTGTCAGTAAAACTGAGATTTTAAAGGAAATAATTATGTATAAAAAATGTTACATACTCAATAAACCAAGAAATTGAGTATTTAAACAACCCAGTCTCAAGAAGCAAAAATTAAGAAAACTATAAAATTGTAATATCATTACAAGAATTAGTTCATTGTAAGCCTGGAGAGTAAGGGCCCTTTGTGGCTTTAAGGCTTCATTTTAGAGGAAAAGTTAAGAGTACCATTACAATCACATTGACCTCCTAGTTCGGAAAACTACTAATGTTTAGGTAGAGATTTGGGTCTTTGCTTTAGTTTATATGTATACATATATATACATATGTATATATATATACACACATATGTATATACATATATATACATATGTATATATATACACACATATGTATATACATATACATATACATATACATATATATATATATATATATATATATATATATATATATATAGTTAACCCCTAGACTCTCCGTGGTTGAGGAAAATTCAAGTTACTGCAAACATTGGGTAATGAAGCGGTACATTATGTGTTAGTGCCTATGGATAGATAGGCACTGGGAGGGAAAGTTGGGGAAAGAGAACTTTTCTTGGGATTTTCCTCAGCACTTTAAGTAGGTTGATAGAATGGTTGGCATCATCCTGAGTCAGATACCTGTAGGGCCAATGGAGCTCTTATCAATATTTCTTGTCTCTGCCACAGCTCAGTTGTACCTTTTATTTCTCACTTTGCTGTTTTTGCACTGAGGCTGCCAATTATTTAGAGCTCAGCTCTGAAGGACTCCACTCTGACACTTCTACTTCCAGACCTATGGAATATTTTCCTGGTTTTTAGATAGCTCTTCCTTTTTATAAAAATTCCATAGGATATGATTTTTATTAATCCAAGGGGGTATATACCAGCTCAGTTCACACTCAGTTCTGACTGAATGATTCAGTCAGGAAGTATGGTGATGTGGATAGAGCCCTGGGCCTGGAGTCAGGAAGATCTGAGTTCAAAAGCTGTCTTAAGGCATTTATTAGTTGTGTAATCCTGGATAAGTCACTTAGCTTCTGTTTGCCTCAGTTTCCTCAGCTGTATAATGCCGGTAATAATAGCCTCTACCTCCCTGTGAGGATCAAATGAGATAATATTTATAAAGTGCTTATATCTGGCACATAATAAATGCTTCATAAATTCTCATTTCCTTCCTTTTCCCTTCCCCTTTTTACCCAACAAAGGTAGTTTGCTTTAAGTGCGATGGGATGATAATTGGAGACCAACTTTTACAAACTCAAAAGGATCTAACTAATTAGTGACCCTCCTCACCAAGGTCAACTTTTTTTTTAATCTCCTCTAGAAGACTGGGCACACAATCATCTCTACCACCTCCTCAGTATCTTCCTGTCTACTGCCTCCTCTGCAATCTTCAAAATCTTCCTAACTGTTAGCTCCTTCCTTGGTGCCTACAATTATGCCCATGACATTTTTATCTTTAAAAAAAGCCTGAACTTGATCTGCCTTTAAACTGTCATCTTACCTTCTCTTGCACAGCCAAACTCCTAGAAAAAACTGTATACACACCTGGTTTCTACTTTTCCTCCTTAATCAATTCCCAAGCCCTTGATAGTGTAGTTTCCAAAACTATTCTCTCCAAAGTTGTAAATGACTTCTTTTTAAGTGAAATTTTATGTTTTTAATCAATGAAAATCTTGCACGACCCCCACCCACTGAGAAAGAATGAAAAGCGAAATCCCCATTGTAAACATATGTAGTCAAGCAAAAGTAATTCCTGCAATTGTTCATGTCCAAAAAAAAGTCCCATCCTGTACTCTGAGTCTGTTGCCTCTCTATCAGGTGGTAGATAGCATATATTCTAATGTTCCTAATTATTTCAAAATTATTTTTCTTTACTATATTGTTATTGTATAAAGTTTCCTCTTTATTCAACTCATTTTACTCCGTATCAGTTCATACGAGTCTTTCCAGGTTTTTCTGAAACTATCCCCTACATAATTTCTTACAGCACAATATTATTCTATCACAGTCATATACTATAATTTGTTTATCCATTTGTAACAATAATGTTGCTAGCAGCTGCTGGGGAGATGAAAGACCAAAAACAAGAGCACACAGAGGGGCTGCTAGCACAGGTTCTTTGATCTGCTTTTCTAAGGAAAGCAACTTTAAGGGATTTACAATCTCACTCTAATTAAACATACATATATTATTCACTTAGTTCAGGGGAACAAGTTAGCACCCTGAACTTCAGAGCAAATACAAACTGGAAATTACAAACAGAGACAATATAAACAGATCAACAGACAGGTTTCTGTCTGACCATAGCAAATATAGTTACCCTAGAGAGAGAAGCACCAACATCTGGGCAGGGGGAGGGGGCTCCTTGGTGCCTATTCAGAGTCTCCATACCAGCTCTCTTCGAATGAGTGTGCAAAGCAAAATGCCAACCTCAGAGCTCATATACCCTGTTTAAGGCCTTGAGGGCTCAGAGCCTACTTAGCAAAATCAGTGTGGGAAACATCTTTAATCACTAGCACCACATCATATACATTATTTCCAATCAATGACTCTTGAAACAAACAAAGGCAAGACTCAAAGATACCCAATTGCCTCAAAAAATACAAAAGGTCCCACTTTACCTTTCAAACAAAGGCAAGACATATTAAAGGCACTTGATTACCTTAGCATTCCAAAAGAGAAAACAGTAAAAAAGTCCTACCCTGCTTAACATTATAGCATTCCTCAATTCTCGGGCGCCAACCTCAAGTACTGATTCTTTGCCACAACAAAATACTATGAATATTTTTGTGTATTCTTAAACGGCAACTAGGTGGTACATCGGATAGAATGACAGGCCTAAAGTCTGGAAGACCCAACTTCCTGAGTTCAAAACTGGCCTCAGGCACTTCCTAGCTGTGTGACCCTAGGCAGCTCACTTAATCCTGTATGTATCAGTTTCCTCATCTGTAAAATGAGCTGGAGAAGGAAATGGCAAACCACTCCTGTATCTTTGCCAAGAAAACCCCAAATAAGGTCACAAAGAGTCAGACACCACTGATAAAGAAATGAATGGCATCCTTAAATAGAATGGTTTTTGTTTAGGACGAATTCCTTGCTTAACCCACCCTCCTTTTTATTCTCCCTCTCCAGTTTTTCCCACCCCTCCTTTTCCCCTAAAATGTATTTCTGTGTCCAGGTATGTGTGTGTGTATGTGTGTGTGTGTGTGTGTGTGTGTGTGTGTGTGTGTGTGTGTGTGTGAGTGTACTTCCTTTCTTTGATCACTTTAGATTAGAGTGGAGTTCAAGTGTCACCAGATCCAATCACTCCTTCCTCTCTGTATAGGCCTCTACTTGTGTACCCTAAATATGTGAGATAATTTTCCCCATCTTTTTTCTCCCTCTCTCTCTCTCCAACCCCCAGTATAGTCTTTTCCCCATATCAGCTATTATTTTAAAACCACTGCCAGACACTCTGTTTTATGAAAAGTTTCTGAGGGGATTCATGTATTATTTCCCTACTTAAGAATGTAAATGGTTTATCTTTGTTTAGTCCCCTAGGATGGTTCACTCAAATAATTTTATTATTTCTCTTGATGTTGATGTTTGCACTTCAAAAGTTCTACACAGAGGCTGAGCCAAGATGGCAGATTAGGGGCAGCCACCCAACTGAACTCTCCCAACATTCCCCTCCAAACAACGTTAAAAGAGCTCCTCGAATTAAATTTGGAGTGTCAGTGCCAACAAAAAGTCAGGGTGAGCCATTTTCCCGGCCTAGGAAAGCTTAGGAGGTCAGCAGAATTCTATGTCAATGGAGTAGAAGCCTGTCTGGAGCCCACACATGAAGCCATGACAACAGCAGCTGCTATAGCAGCAAATAAGGCAGCTTTAGAAGTTCTTAAGGCAGAAATGCTGAGGTCAGAAAACTGGGCATAAAAAGATTAGAGGGGACCATTTGCTGGTACTGGGTACAACTGGTATACTGGCTATCCTATCATTCATATACAGTTCTGGATTGCAGTTTGGTCCCAAGGGATCAGGGGCCCTGGTCAAAGTTCCAAGGTAAAGAGGAGTGCTAGTGCATGCAGCTGCAGTGTACCAGGGGCTTCTTCCTGAGTAGAGATCAGAGCACAGAGCAGGAGGACAGTGACCACACTTCTCCCAGGATCACTCCAACTGTGGAAGCACCAAAAACTTGCAAAAGCCCAGAACTAGCTCTAAAAACAACAGTACAAAACAACCTGAAGTTTGGGACAGTGCTTCTCTACTCCTAAGAAGACAGAGCCCAACTTTAACATAAAGTTCAAAGTCAAGAAGTAATCTGGGAGCAAATAACAAAAAAAAGAACTTAATGAAGAAAGCTACTATGGAGGCAGGGAAGACTAAGACATCGACTCAGAAGACCAAAATGTGAAAAGAGTTACAAATGAAGCCTCAAAGAGAAATGCTAATTGGACCCAAGCACAACAAGAATTCCTAAAAGATTTAATGAACTAGATAAGATTGGTAGAAGAAAAATTGGGAAAAAAAATGAGAATGATGCAAGAAAATTATGAAAAAAGAATTAATAGCTTGGTAAAAGAGGCACAAAATCTCACTGAAAACAATAGTTCCCTAAAAATTAGAATTGGACAAGTAGAAGCTAATGATTTCATAATGAGATATCAAATGTCAATAAAACAAAGTCAAATAAAAAAAAGAAGAAAATGTGAGACATCTCATTGGAAAAACAACTGACCTTGCGAATAGATTGAGGAGAGATAATCTAAGAATTATTGGGCTACCTGGAGGCCATGATCAAAGAAACAGGCTGGGCATCATATTTCAAGAAATTATAAAGGAAAACTGTACTGATATCTTAGATCTATAGGGTAAGACAGAAATTGAAAGAATTTGCCAGTCACCTTCTGAAAGAGATCCCAAATGAAAACTCCAAGGAATATTATAGCCAAATTCCAGAGCTCTCTGGTCAAGAAGAAAATGTTGCAAGCAGCCAGAAAGAAACATTCAAATATCAAGGAGCCACAGCCAGGATAATACAAGATTTAGCAGCTTCCACATTAAAGAAATAGAGGGCTCGGAATATGATATTCTAAAAGGCAAAGGAGCCAGGATTATAACCAAGAGTAGGCTGCACAGCAAAACTGAGTATAATCCGTCAGGGCAAAAAATGGATATTTAAAGAAATAGACTTTCAAGTGCTCCTTACAAGAAAACCAGAGTCGAATAGAAAATTTGGCATTCAAACATAAGACTCAAGAGAAGCCTGAAAAGGTAAACATGAAAGAGTATCATAAGAAACTCAATGAAGTCAAACCGTTTACTTTCCTGTATGGGAAGATGATACATGGAAATCCTAAGAACTTTATCATTTTTAGGGCAGTTGAAGGGAGTTTGCATAGACAGAGGCTTTGGGTCTCCAAAAAAAATGAAGGGGTGAGAAAGAGGAATGCATTGGGAGAAGGGGGAAGGGAGATATAGAATGGAGCAAATTAGAGGAGGAAATAATTTTTTAAAAAGTTTATTGAGAGATGTAACTAAATAAAATACTTCCAGGTATTTAAGAATAAAACTAGAAGGAATACAACAAGTAGATGAAAAATGGAAAGGATCAATGAAGGTTTTCATAACAAATTCAAATCACCATCAAAGACAGTGGAGATGCTACGTTTGAAAATTTATATCATAGTCCTAAATATGCTGAATGAAGAAGCAAAAACAGCATTGAAGAAATTTTAAAGACAGAAAAAAAGAGCTGAAGCTCACCAAGTATACACGAAGAAATTCCTCTTGGAGGTGATTCAATTTCAGGGATACTGAGTCACTATTTAAAAGATAATTTTAATCGATATTTTCTCTTTTACATCATACACATTTACCACTTAATATATCTGTCTACCCCTTCTCAAAGAGATGCCCTTTCCGTTGATAAAAATTAACAACATACTTTAAAAAACCTGACTTTACATGAAGCTGTAGCATTGATTCATATGCTATTTGAAAGAAGTGAAGATATCAAAAGTATAGATAAAATTTTGGCCCTTTTGATTGCCAAAAGAATTAACCTAAAGATTATTATTAACTATTAACTCATATGTTTTTCTTTCCCACATATACAAATCTTTTATAGGAAAAATAAAAATAGGTATAGAAGCTGTCAGTGGTAAAGGCATGAGAAGGAAACTGGCAGATTTCTGTAACTGGTAGGGTTGGGATGATGGATCTAGACCTGGAAAGGATCTTAGAGGTCACCTCATCTAACTCCCTGGTTTTACAAGTGAAACTACAGTCCAATTGTGCTGGGACCAATCTACTAAGGATTTCCTTCCCCCTGAGAATCCCTCAACACATACATACTCATCCTTATAATCATGGGTTAGGTATGCCAACCAGGATATGATTGGCTCAGGAGTGGGTTCTTCCTGGCTTCCTCTGGCTGTGTTGATGTGGCTTCCTGTTCACCTAGAGGCATCAAAAAAGTCCCACTTATGTGGGGTTGGTGCCCTTCAAATTGGTTGGAAGAAAGCCACATAAGTCATCATAATTTTTTTCCCTGGCAAAAACTGAAAATTAAAAATGATATAATTCTGGGCTCATATTACATGTTGTGGGCTTAGGCATAAAAATGACTCATGCTCTTATACACAAAGAAATGTTTCATCCTAAGTTAAGTTGCTACATTAGGACTAATTTATTCTCTTTTTGTAAACTGTTCAATGACCTCTGTGTGTCTCATTTTATCACAACATTGAGCCTGAAAAGGGTTCCACAGTCCAGACTACCCCTAACACCAGGTAGGTTACACAGAAAGTGACAGAAGTAAGTTTTGATCCTATGCTCTCTGAGTCTAGAGCCAATACCTTTTTCTTTGTATTATATACTATTGAAGACCTCATATTTGCTGCCAAATAATTGACTCAGGCAGCTAGGTGGTGCAGTATATCTACTGCCAGGCCTGCAGCCAGGAAGACTCATCTTCCTGGGTTCAAATTTAGCTTCAGATACTTATTAGCTGTGTGATTCTGGGCAAGCCCCTAGCCCCTATTTGCCTCAGTTCCTTATCTGTAAAACAAGCTGGAGAAGGAAATGGCAAACCACTCCAGTATCTTTGCCAAAAAAGGCCCAAATAGGGTCACGAAGAGTTGAGCACAAGTGAAAAATGACTGAACAATAAAAGATTGATTCAGAGGTATAGATTCTACTATACTTACTATTTTTTCACCATAAAATGAATTTTTCTAATCACCTTAATGTCCCTAATCCAACAAAGTCTCTCCTGGGCATATGATAGAATCATTAAAAAATCATCCAGAGAGACAAAACCAGAAAACTTTGTTTGACAAGCCTCTGATCAAATCAAGTAAAGTAAAAATACTGGGGAACATATACTTGCCAAAGGATGTCAAGTACAGAGTCCAAGTTGAAGATAGATTCTTTATAGATAGAGAAATCCTCCAGATTTCCGCTTTTATCCATAACTGATGTGTTGATAGATAGCAACAAGCCTGGAATATTGCAGAAAATCCCAAATGACTTAAACTACTTAACTCTCTCCACCTAGGAAAAACTAAGTGGCTGAAGGATGCCTATTACACAGACCATGATATTCATTTGGCTGCATAAGCCATTGCGCTTAATGGTAGACACATGTCACATGAACACTAAAGAGTGAGTTGGGTCCAGATGTGAAAAGGAGGTATTACCCATCTTGCCTTTGGGAATTTATACACTTCTCCTAACACCTCAAATTTTCCCCTGAAATAAAGACTTTATAACCAACTTTTCCCCATTGTTGTCAGAATATTATCACCTCCAAAGAATTGAGGTGGACGATCTATAAGGTTGAGGGAAAAGGAGAATAATATTGTGTCTTTGACAAGGCTACAACACATGATAAGTGAGGAACTATGCAAGGGAAACAACAGAAAGTATATCATCAGAGAAACGTATTGTCTTCCAGCCCACCCCCCACTCCCCAGAAAAGATGGGTCTATCTTATAGCAGGAGAGAATGATAACTAATTGAAAACTTATGAGCACCACTGATATTCTTGGGATGTCAAGAGAACCTGAGCAAGGCATCCAGCATGCTGATCTCCTGTGGTGATAATGTGAGTGAAGATTTTTCCCACCCATTCAATAGGCCTCTGGTGGGGCCAGTTAAGAGAGGCAGGCCCATACCTTTGTGATGCCAATCAGTGATCTTTCCCACACTCTTTTGCCTCTTGGGCGTGAAGCCCTTGGGCCCTGAAAAGAACATATACACCCAGAAGATAGCTATTGAGAGCCGAGAATTCAGAAGTCAGAGGAGAATCCAGACTTCAGAATTCAGCCCAAGGAGAAGGAGTAAGAACTCCAAGTCCACAAGAGCTACAGCAGAGAGTGCTGAGGGGAGAGTGGAGACCAGAGAGCTGCAGACCAGAGGACTGAGTGGGGAGAGGACACAGGCAAGCAAACAGCTAGGATTCATGAGTGATTGATTGTTTATGGGAAGGCCCTAGCAGGGGGGGAAAGGTTACAGGATGACTTGGCTCTTTGCTATAATACTGTGTTTTAATCACCTCGTTGCTACATTGACATGGGCTTACTAGTTCTGGAATACAATTACTGCTATAATCGAATTGGAATTACTGGTTCTGGAATCTGGTTCTTTGGTGCCTAAACAAATGTTATACTTCCTCTGCCTTCTACCTAGAGAGTTTTTCATACTTTGCAATTCTGAACCATGCAGGCATGTTCATGGTCATCCTCCAGGTCATGAATCTTGCCTTACTGATATATCTTCTATGGTAGATATATGGGAAGACATGACCAGTAATCACACAGGTTTGCCAGGCATGGAAGGGTTAGGGATATTGTGGCAGAGGTACACTTGCATTGATGAGCTCAAAGATCCATACTCCAATAATGTAAATGAAGGCAACACTCTAAGAAAATAGAATTCTGATCAAATTCAACCACCATTGCTGTTTCCAAATGACTAATTCTGGAATATATTTCCTTTAACTCTAGAGAAAGATAGCGAACTCTGAAAGCAGAGGATTATATATGCTATCAGTCTCGATAGCACCACTGGACAATTTTCCTTAACTGTATGTATATGTGTATGTGTACGTGTACGTGTACGTGTATGTGTATGTGTATGTATATGTATGTGCATGTATGTGGTTGTGTACACATTATACAATACACACATAGGGCAGGTAGGTGGCACAATGTGTGGAGCATCAGGCCTGAAGGCAAGAAGACCTGAGTTCAATTCTGGCCTTAGACACTTATGAGTCACGTGATCCTGGACAAGTCACTTGCCTCAGTTTTCTCAACTGAGAAATGGGGATCTACCTCCCAGGGTTGTTGAGAGAATCAAATGAGAGATAATATTTGTAAAGGGCTTAGCACAGTGCCTGGTGCTACATAAGTAAGTGCTACACGAATGTTAGCTATCATAATTATTTTGTTATTGTACTATACGCATATATGTGCTCATACACGCACATATGTGTGGATAGGCATAGCCACAACCTTGGAGGTCAGTGATCAAGACACTTGTAATTCTTTTTTTTCTGGAGAGGTGACAACTGCAAGGGGCTGTCGGGGATAGGGGTGGGGGGCTGAGAGAACTGTCGGGATCTCATTCTAGTAGCAGGAGTACTGAATGAAAATCTGATAGGAGGAAAGAGAGGTTTCTACCCTGGCCCTGACTTCTGCTTAACTGTGTGTTTATAAAAAATTTTTGTTAAAAGACTACAAATTCACAAATGTTAAAAGACTGGCAAATGGCCAGATTTTTAATATGAATTTTATATAATATGAATTTAATGTGAATTTTACAAATACCTGTGACTTAAGTTGCCCGGTGGCCTTTGTTTGAGATGTGAAAGTGTGGAAGGGCAATGAGAGAGGGGCCTTTGTTAATATACAGGTCAAACCTAAAATTCTAGCCTATTGTTAGAGAGTTCTGCTCTCTAACTGGGGGCTATTGGAGGAACAATTTCATAATCACAAATACTGATCTAATTGCATAAATTTATCTTAAGTTAAGAGCCAAGTTACATATGCATATGTCTATGCACATGTCTATGTACTTGGATATGTATATGTGTGCTCATATGTATATATAGAGGTGTCCACATACGTATGTATACACACATGCTGCATCTGTAACAATAATAGCTAAACAAAGCTGTCCAATACAATGATCATGATTGAGAACACGTATAGCATCCTGCAATCATAATTTGCCACCTGTCTACAGAGGTAAAGGAAATTTCTTCCAGCATTATTCATCTGGAATCAACATCAATCAATGAATTTGGCCTAAATTTTATTTTCTTCTGTTGTTTTCATTTACATTATCATCTTATATTACTAACTATACACATATAGATATCTGTGTATATATAAATGTGTGCACACACATTTACCTATATATATTTATACACACATACACATTTACACAAATGCACTTACAATACATGCACATATTTACATACACATATGCACACACATATGCACACACATACATATGTATATGCATATAGTTGTATACTTATGGTGTGTGGTGGGAAATTACTAAGAAGTGATTGTGGTCTAAGAAGTAAAATACATCTTAAATAAAACGTTAAAAAACAGTGTTTCTCTTTGGTCATTTCTAAAAACAAACAAACAAATGGAAATTTAAATAAAATGGTGAATACATATATCAGAACTACAGTTTTATGGAGATGAGAGTTAACCTTAATGCCATATACAGAGTGTTATTACTTGATGAACTTGAAAAAAGGAAAACACTTTTTTCCTCCTCCTCCTTGCACATAGAATTCTGCTCCTTGCTCATCAGGAGTATTACCAATATATGGACCTGGAATTAGTTGCTTACGTCAATTTTTCTTTCTCCCTCTTTAACACTGACATAGAAAGACTGAGGCCATTCTAAAGCCAGAATTAAGAGAACTGGGTAAAGTCCAGAAGGGGTTAAGAAAATGTATCAATCATTTTGACTGCTTAATTATTCTCAAGAAATGAAAAAGAGTGAAAATAGGTGAGAAAATATGGCAATCCCACTGCAAGTCTTTCTTTCTTGGTACTTGTAATGAACTAGTAAGGGAGGTTTTCATGTTGTCCTTAAGAAGTCTTCATCACTGTGCTGGAACAGGAAATCTCCATTGTACCTGGCAAAAACTGAAATTGAGAATTAGAAATTCTCTTACAGCTCAGGACTATGAGGTTGGGTACAAAAGTGAGCTATGCTCTTACACACAAACACATGTTTCACCTCCCTCCACCCGCCTTTCAAATATGCTGCTTTACCACAGAACAGCCTAATTTCTTGAGGGACCTTTCTATCTAGCTCTTGTGGGTTTTCTTCTCAAAGATTAAAGTCTTGTTTATGAATATAATAAAGGTCAGGACTGATTAAACCGAGTGCTTGTGGAGGAAGCAATGGAAAAGGGCCACAGCCTGGGACTAAAAAGATCTCAGAGCTTCTTGGAGTCCAGCCTTAAAACCATTGTCTACTGTAGTCAAGAATCTCAAGCCTCTCATATTGCATAATACCTTTAATCGAAACCATATGATGCAAAGGCTCCACACGGTGAATAATTTGGTTTTCCTACTTGTTAGAAACTCACTTACCCTTCTACAAAGAATTATAAATTGTGTGTGCGGCAGTCATTTTTCCTGTTATTAAATGTGGCTATTTCTGGGGTGAAAGAGAAGAACCCCTACTTGACAGCTACATCCTAAATGGGAAGTGTATCAACAGGAACTACCCAACAGCTTGTTGCTGTGGTCTGGGGAATAATCCTCTCTGCTGTTATCATCCTGAAGCAGTTACGCAGTGTCAGAACAAGGTGCAGGCCCCCTTTATGCCACTCCTTTCATAAGCTTGTTGATTTCTGGCCCAATAATCTAATTTCAGGAGTTATATATTTTAAGGCTCTGAATTACCTTTCCTCCATAAAGCAGTGGGGTCAGGGTGGGGGGAGAGATATATGAGAATTAGGAAATAACAATTAGCAAACTCATACATTGTGGGTGAGCTGTTTTATAGGTGCATGGAAAAGGAGGGGAGAAGCTAAAAACATCAATTTCTGGTTTTGGGAAAGGGCACATACTAATGCATGGGGATGAGGGAAAGACAATAGGCTTTTAGGTAGGGTCTATTATATGCCAGGCCCTGGACTAAGTGCTTTTTATAAATACCTCATTTGATCCTCACAACAACCCTGGGATGTAGATATAATTGTTATCCCCGGTTTACATCTGAGGAACCTGAGGCAAACAGAGGTTGAGTGACTTGCTCAGGGTTACACAGCCAGCAAGTGTCTGTTAGAAAAGGCCAAGTTGAACTCAGATTTTCCCGACTCCAGGCCCAGGGCTCTATCTACTGTATCACCACTTGCCATTATGCTAGGCATAGAATAATTAATTAAATGTAAGTTTTTGAAGTTTTATTTTCAAAGAGCTTTCACATAATCCTCAACCATAGAAATAGGCATATTATCTAGAAGGAAGCATCATAGAATCTTTTTAATCTAAAAGCAGTCTTGCAACTCAATAAAATGTTTTCTTATTTGTTGTACAAAGTGGGCATTTTTGAGATAATTAATCCTACTTTTTGGAATATGCTAAACTAGATGGCTTTGGAAAACTTCAAAACACTTATAAAAATTAAAAATCATCTGTTACTCATGTTGTAAGACCTCAAGAGTTCAGGCAAGCTGGAAGGAAGCGACTCTAAATTAGTGAAAAGACTTCTAATGTATATATTTGAGACCCCTGGGCCAATTAAATCTGGAAGATGGTTTCAGTCCCTTTTAAAGGCTGGCCTAATTTGTGTGAGGGAGAGGAGCTTGGAATATTGCTCTCACCATATCATGTCTCCAATCTTTTATTTCTTTTTGAAGATTTTTTAAATTCCAAGTATAAGACTTTACATTTATCCTCATTAAATTTTGTATGAATGTATTTACCCTGATGTTTTAGTTTGTAAATATTGTCTTGTATCTTTGTCAAGACAATATATTAGTTATCCCTCAAAGCCTTGTATTATCTGCATATTTGATAAGCATGACATCTAAACCTTTATCTATGTCATTACTGCACAGGGTCAAGCAGAGACCCCTGGCTTGCTCCTCTGGAAACCTCAAATGACTGAATTTGACCATTCAGTGAGTTTGAAATCCAATTCATCCAGCCTACCTCTGTCTATCTTTTCCAAAAGAATAGCATGAGAGCCTCTGTTAAATGCTTTGTTAAAATGTAGGTAAACTTTTTCTATAGAATTCCCTAGTCCTACCTATCTAGTAACCTTGCTGAAAAAAATTAAAGTTAATTTGACAAGATACTTTTTTGATGGAGCCATGTAGACTCTTGCTATTTTCCTTTTATTATTTAAAAATGCGTTCTATAGACATCTTTTGTTTTTACATCATAGTCATTTATGGAAAGAGAAAAAAATCCCCACTTCCTTCCACCTACAGATTGAACCCTCCCTTGTGACAAAAATAAATAATTAAACAAAACACCTTATTCAGTGACAACATCTGATAATGTATATAACATTCTGCCCTAGTGAGCCTTCATTGATCTGTTGTGAGGACGCTTCATTATATGTTAAATCAGGTTTTCATTGATTTTTACATTACTTGGAGTTGAACTTTCTTTTATTTTCTTTTCATTAACTACATATATATGTTTATATATAGACATACACATATATGCATACAAATGTGTGTGTATATACACTTATATATTTATGTATGTGTATGTATGTATATATATATATATATATATATATATATATATATATATATATATATATATGTTATATCTACTGCTAATTTCACTCTGCACCAGCTCCTACACATGTCATGATTCTTTAAATAAACTTCCTTTCATGGTCGGCAGTCCTCCTCTGTTTGTTGTTTTCCTCTAATTCAATGTAAGCTCCTTGAAGTCCTGGCCTGCCTTTTTCATATTTGCATTCCTAGTGCTAGGACATTGTCTGGACATACTATATATTTAATAAATTTTTTTAAATTCATTCATTCTTCATAGTTTCAGCACTTAATTCCATTATCACAGCAAAAATGGAGCAGTTGATCTATCACACTAATTATGAGAGCACGTTTCCCAATTTTGTGCTTTGCTAAATATTAATGATCAGAGTGTAATTGAAGAAAGTTATTTCTGTGGTTACAACTTTCAAGGAATCTTGTATAAATACCTCTGAAAGGCACTGTTTCAGAGGGGGAGACCTTAAGGCAATGTTTTGTTCTCCCAAATAATTGTTTCTAAAAAAATCAGCAACAAACAATAAGCATTTGGACCATTTCTAAATCATGATGTCTGCTCTCTAACTTCCTCATCTCCCTTCCACTAAATTCAGATTTGACCCTGCAACTCTGGCCTCTAATAGGTGAGGTTTTGCCTCATTTTGCCTGAAACTGAGTGAGATCCAATGTGTATTCATTTTGATCTTTATAGACAACGCCCCCTTTTCAGAATTATTTCCTTTTGTGTTTTCAGAATTTATTTCCTGAGAGCTTCCCCTCTGTCCTAGATTGATTGATTGTCTACAGCATTTTGGTCTGTGGGATCCTATTTATCTTTCCTCTGCACCCTTTGAAATCTGCTTCCCCCAGATCTCTAGTGCACACCACACTGTCTGACTTTCTTCTCTCTTGCAAATTCTAAGATGGAGGAATCACTTCCCCCAAGGGTTCCATCAATTCTCCTCCAGCAACCAGTTTCTCCTTGTTGATCAGAATCAGATCTGGAAGAACATTTATTCTTGGTTTTCTTTTAACTTTTGAAGGGCAAAAGTTTCATTGAGTCAAACTAGGAAACAATTAATTACTTTGCCATAGTGCCTTTGGCTGGGAGAGAGCCCCTAGAGATATTACTGAGATTATGTACAACCGATCACAGGATGTGAACTGGTCATAGCTATGCTGGTATCCCTGAACTTTCAGATAATAAGTTCTCCAGCACTTTGGGTTTGTCCTCCTTAGAGGACACATGGTAAAAAGCAGAAAATTGTCACATAGAATGAGAAAATGTGAAGGGATTGTGGTTTGTATTATAGAAGTTGGTAATTTTATACTGATGAGATAACAATCTGTCCTAATACCAAAGGACCAAGTCAATTAAAAAGCTCTCTTTACTACTGCAACTTTTTTCCCAATAGTATTCTGGTTGGTAAAACTTGTTCTTCCTAAGTGCAGTAGTAGTGAAAAGATCAATGGATTTGGAATCAGAGGTGAGGTTTAAATCCCACATCTGCCACTTATTATCCCTGTTACTTTGGACAAGCCACTTAATTTCTTTAGGCTTGTTTTCTCTCGTGTAAAATAATTAATAAAAATGATGATGATAATAATGATAGCTCATGTTTATATTGTGCTTTAGAGCTTGCAAAGCACTTTACAAAAGTTGTCTTGTAGTTTCATAATAACCATAAGAATCTGGTACTATTATTATCATCCCCATTTTACAGATTAGGAAACTGAGGCAGCCAGAGGTTAAACGACTTGCTCAAGGTCATACAGCTAGTAAGTAGCTGAGCCTAGACTTGAACTGAGGCGTTTCTGACTCCAGGTCTCACACCAGCTGCCTCTGAGTTCCAGAGAGTGGACTAGATGCCCTCTAAGGTCCCTTCCTGGGCTAAATCTACGTACCTCCAAACCTACTTTAGTATGAATTCTCAATCAGTGGGTTCAAATTAATGAGGCATCCCTGATCAATACACAGGCTCAGTCAATAGTCCAAAAGAATGATAATAGTCAAGGTTAAAAAGGTTTAACTTGTTGATTTGTTGATAGTCACAGAGCAGAACAACCCAGTTATCCGACCCCTGACTCTCCTAGTCTGCTGTTCCAGAAAATCAGTGGCATTTTACCACCTTTCAAAGGACCTTTCCCTAACATTGTGTAATCCTTGTGGTTTTTCATGGTACAATCAGCACATTGATTGCAGTCTACTTCTCAAATCCAGAGGTCACCCTCCTTTGGGTTTCTCAGACTTTCATGGGTAGTTAAATACAGCAGGCATGTTCCTTATGGCAAGCTTTCAAAATGGAGAATTTATTGAAGTTAAATACAAAAGACTTAGACGTATAAAAGAGGGGGCCTATTTCTATGAAAATGAAATAAGCCCAAAGTCATGACATAAGAAGAAAACAAAGAAATCCATCTTGCTGGCTAATGATTAACTGGTGTCATAAAGTAATTGCACACTGGTGACAATTTTCTTTGATAATGTATCAACTCAAGTCCAATAAAACTGGTCGAACATTTCACGCTTCTGCTTTTCTTTCTCTACCCTTTAATGTAATGGTATTCTTTCATTGTGATGGTGTTACCTGAGTTTAAGAAATTTATGACTAAATAAACTGATTAATGTTTACTACCATTTTATCATGTGAAGGATGAAGAGTCAATAAACCTCAAAGAAGCAATTGTTCTTTAAATGACATCTGTTTATATTAGAAGAGCAGGATTATGCAATGAGTTTTAAACAGGGAATGTTTTATTACTATTAGTTTGGGTCAAGGGTTAGTTATTTCTGTGAGCAAATGGAAATTGAAACAGAAATAATCCATGTTTTTCCTTAGAGGACAAGGACCTATAAGGTATCTAACTCTAATCACTTGGGGCCAAATAAAGGGGTTATTATGAACTTTTCTCTTAATACATTTACCAAATGTGCTACTGGGTTCAAAAAGGCAAACACAGTGCTAAGCAATATCAGGAAATGGATTTTAAATGACATAAAACAAATCCAGTTTCCTGAACTATAAAATGAAGAGAATAAACTGCAAGATTCCCTGAGGCACATTTAGATTAGTATAAGCATAACAAAATTCAGGAATTAAATACTGATTTGAAAGAAGAAGAAAAAATACATTTAGATAACAGAATTTAATAGATGAAAACCTAAGGTTCATAACCATAAATGTGAATATTAAATATCCAATAAAAGAGGAGAGAATGATTAAGAAAACAAAAGAAAATAATTTGCTGAATACAAGAACAATATTTATAAAGAGAGAAACAAAGAAAATTAGGAGCTACATTATTATTTATTAGGTTTTATGGAATTACAGAAAAACAGAATTGATAGTTCTAATTTTGGAATAGTTAAAATTGATATTGTCAAGATTCTGGTACATCACATTATGTTTAAAAGCAACTCAAGGACATTTAAGGATGAAACTGGAAGGAGACAACAAACAGAAGAAAGATGGAAAAATCTGGAAAGATTTTTATAATATACTCTTTTTATTGTCAAGAATAATGGAGTGGTCACACTTGCACTATAGCGTCACAACCTTTGATGTGTTTATAAAGGAGGTAAAAATGATTCTGAAGAGACAAAAGTGAGAAAAGAAGCTGCATTAAATATCTTCTATATACAGAAAAGCTGGATGATGGAGATAGGTGATATAGATGATGGATATGACAATTGTGGAGCGGTTGAGGGATTAATTCACAAGGCATATGAATGATGGAACTATGCCAGAGGTGTGGATGAAATCCCAGAACTTATTAAAAAAAAGATGACAAAGATCAGTAACTACTGACCTACATTTCCTATTGTAGTGTAAAGAGGTTAAATGTGCCCAGGGCCTTCACCCAGTTCTCATATGTTATTGTTTACTATCCTTGTTCCTTTCTCTGGAAATTCTGCACTTATGAGTGCCATTGCAATACCCACAGCGCCTATGGTGGCTATGAATATGCTGGCATAGTTCTGAATCACAAAATATCACTTTCTTCATTGAAGGCAGAACCAAAACATTTATTCAAATACCAGAAAGCCAAATCCCACCACCAGAAAGCCAAATCCATCATAGCAACAAAGAAATCTATACACATTATCAATTCAGGGGCACCACCATTCCCAAGCCTTCCTTCTGTTAAGGTCTTCCCACCAACAAAGGCAAAATCACTCCCTCTCTCATTCACTCTAATTGCTCTGCCTGTGCCTGCCTCTCTTTCTCTCTCTCTCCAAGATGCAACTCCCACCATCTCTCTCGCAGCTCTGCCTGCTCTATCTCACTTCCTGCTCCACCCATTCAGTAAGCTCCTCCCACCACAAGCTCATGTGACTCAGACTCATGTGGCTCAGGCAGGTCACATGGGCCTATTAATGGATGGGAAAGATCTTCTGATTGCATTAATAATGCATTAACAATATACCGATTTAATCATTAATATTTAATATTTTATGAGAATAGTCTACATACATATCAAGGGTATCCTTGATGAATATATAAATAGGGAACAGGAAGATTTTTATAAGTGATATTTTGCAATATACCACACTTTTACCGTTATACATTTGATTGAGAGATCATACAAGGTCCTACTGCGAATGTTGACTATTTAAAAAAAGACTCATCAGAGCAAAATACTGCCTTAAATGTTCTCTTCAAACAAGCTTCTTCAATATATTTATCAAAATTATGTAAGATTACTTGAGTGACATGACAATAAATATGAACTTTTTTGATGACCCTCTGATCATTAATATTAGACATGGTAAATAACAAGTATTCATCTACTCACCAAAGGTATTCATGGCTGCCATGGAGAAGATTCAGCATGGAGTCTCAGTTGAAGAAGGTTACTTTATATTGGAGCAGGTTCTCCAGATGATGCTCCTGTTTATCTATGACATTTTGCTGATTGCATCAAGCTCTCCTGAATCATTGGAGAGCATCCTGAACAAAATCTGTATCAGTCAAACCATGACCACAGGAAAAATGTGAATGAAAAAATGGTTTATTATCCACATTATGCCTTGCAGTTATTTAATACAACATGTCCATCAGTATATCTCACCTAGATAGAAAATGAAAACATAGGATGAACTGGGCTGAGAATTAAAGAGGAAGATGAGAACAATCTGAATTGCCTATGAAAAATTGCAAAGCCCCTTCCAAAATTTCCTCTGAAACAAAGACTCATCTTTCAGTACTAAATTTTACCTATGTTATATGTTGACAAACTATAAAACACATATTATTACAGAAGCAAACCAAATATTAGTGAAAATGAAAATGTCAGGGCAACTAGGTGGTGCAGTGAGTAGAGCACCAGCCCTGGAGTCAGGAGGACCTGAGTTCAAATGCGGCCTCATACACTTGACACACTTACTAGCTGTGTGACCTTGGGCAAGTCACTTAACCCCAATTGCCCTTCCTTCCCCCCTTCAAGAAAAAAAAAAGAAAATGAAAATATATTTTTTCCCATCCATATTCATGGACTCCCTGAATTGTATCCATGAATCAAGAACTCCTGAAGAAGAGAGTTACTGGGGTCTGTGCTTGTCCTTTTGTTATTAAACATTTTTATCAGTGACTCTGGCAATGTTTTAAATGACATGCTTATTAAATTCTTAGATTACACAAGACTGGGAAAGAGACAGAGATGGCATTCAAAAAGTTCTTGATAGGTTAGACTATTGTATTTAATGAGATTATATTTAATAGAGATAAATGTAAAGATAAAAAAATCTTCATAAACACAAGGTCCTTATGATGTCAAGATAAAGTGCTTGGTGCACATGCTATGATGAACATATGGAAGGATATCAGCCAGATTTGCACAGTATGGGCTTGGATGGGTGGATTGCAATGCTTATCATCGGAGGACATATTCACATCAATGAGATTGTAGAATTATTTGAGTATTTTAGTAAAAGATAACATTTACTATGAATGGCCTAGCATCTGAATTCTTAAAAGATAAATGAATTATAAAAAAATTTTGTACTATTGCAGCAAGTATTTTCTGGGCTTCCTCTCTCAGGGGTAGGCTGTAGGCTGCTACATTGCCACCTCAGGTTTCTAGGAGTATTTGAGGGGTGGAAAAGAGAGTACCATTGAGCCTGGAATGGGGACTTGAGGTTATAGTAGATATGTTTCTTTCACTAATAGCTATGAGTGACTAGCCCTTCAACTGCATTTAACTCCCTTTTTAGGTTTTACAGAGGAATATTTACTTCAGAGAAGGAGAACCAGGAGAGAGTAGAGTCATAGATAACTAGAGAGAAGAGATATCAAAGAGAAGGGGGGTGATCAACAG
Source organism: Trichosurus vulpecula (assembly GCF_011100635.1). Taxonomy (NCBI): domain Eukaryota; kingdom Metazoa; phylum Chordata; class Mammalia; order Diprotodontia; family Phalangeridae; genus Trichosurus; species Trichosurus vulpecula. Next base: position 184,781,465 of record NC_050577.1, on the reverse strand, counting down.
TCTTGAAGTTGGGCAGAGAGGTCAAGAAGGATGAGGCATGAGAAAAGGATACTAGATTTTTCAAATAAAAGATTGTTAGTGACTTTGGAGAGAGTAGTTTAATTTGAATGTCACACTGTAGAGTGTTGAAAAGTGTAGAGAATGAGAAGAAAGCAAATGGTAGCACTTACTGTAGAAGGCCTCCTCAAGGTGTTTAGCCACAAATGGAGGGATACATAGGGAATGAATGGATTAAGTGATGATTTTTTTGAGGTTAAGGGAAATATGGGTATATTTTTAAGCATTAGGAAGGTAGCCAGTCGACAGGGAGAGATTGATAATAAGTGAGAGAGTGAGGATGATAGAAGAGGTAATCCACTAGAGAAGACAACACTCTTATTACATATCATCATCATGATCCCAGAAGCAGGGAGCCTCTATCATGGGGAAGAGGGGGAGTTGCATTAGCAGCACTCTGTGTATGTTTATAGGGCTTGGATTTATTAGCTAATCCCCTGTTCTGACATAATAGCATGTTACATTATAGTAACCCTGCTATTCTGCAATACTTTAATATTCCTTTTCAAATTGGATAATTCTAACAGAAAAGAATATATAGAGCTTAACAATTTGTTGAAAAAATTAGATTTAAGAGTCCTATGATGATTTATGAATGGGAATATTAGCAAATACACATACATTTTATTTTTGCAAAAAATTACTCATACTAGGGCATAAAGAAATCACAAATAAATTTTAAGAGCTGAAAATATTAAGCACATCCTTCAAAGACCATAACACAATAAAATAGTAATGAATAACAAGGGCATAAACAAGCATTATAGACTTAAATGGAAACTAATCATAGAAATCATAAATACATAGGTCAAAATCAAATCATAGAGATAAGAGCTATTTTAAAGAGAATAATAATAATGAAACAATATACCAAAATTCACGGGAAACAGCTAAAATAGTTTTCAGTCAGTGATTTATATGCATCTATTAAAAATAGAAAAATAGAATTATTTGAATATGCAATTTAAAATATTAGAAAATTAACAAATGAAAAACTCCCCCAGAAGTAGAAAAGCTAACATTTTGAAAATCAGAAGGGAAGCAGAAGCAACTAAATGTAAAAGTCTATTGAACTAATAAGTGAAAGGAAGAGTTACTTTTTTTTTTTTGAAAAGACTAGCCAAATCAATAAACCTTTACCTGATTTGATGAAAAGAGAGGAAATAAAATTGCAACAATATAAAACTGACAAGGTGAATTTACAGTGTATAGAAAGGAAATAATTTCCAGGAACTACTTTATACAATTATTTGCTAACAAAACTGAGAATTTAAAAGAAATTGATGGTTAGTTACAAAAAAAGACATTTGAAGTCACAAAAACAGAAATGAAGACTTTTGAAAACTTTATCTCAGACAACAAAATCAAACAGGACACAATTGAATTACCAAAGGGGAAGAAACCAAGATCCTGATGGATTTATAAGTGAATACATATCTTTTAAAAATTATTTTGTTTTTTATTTTTAAAAAATTATTTAGTATTTCATTTCCCCTCTATTAAATATCAAAACAGTTCTCTAACAATCATTTTTAAACCTTTGAGTTCCAAATTCTCTCCTCTTCTCCCTCCTAACCTCCCCTCCATTTGAGAAGGCAAGCAATTTGCTATAGGTTATATATGTATAGTCATGCAAAACATATTTCCATATTGGTCATTTTGTGAAAGAAAACAAGAACAAAAAAAGTAAAAAAGTATACTTCAATCTGTATTCGGACACCATCAGTTCTTTCTCTGGGAATGGATAGTATTTTTCATTATAAATCCTTCAGAGTTTTCTTGGATCACTGTATTGCTGAGAATAGCTGTCATTCACAACTAATCATCTTACAATATTGCTTTTACTTTGTACACAATACATTTCATTTTGCATCAGTTCATGTAAGTCTTTCCAGGTTTTTCTGAGAGCATCCTGCTCATTATATCTTATACCACAATAGTATTCTTTCATAATCACATACCACAATTTGTTCAGCTGTTCCCCAATTGATGGGCACCTCTTCATTTTGCAATTCTTTGCCACCAGAAAACAGCTGCTATAAATATTTTTGTACATTTAGGTCCTTTTCCTTTTTGTTTTTATTTCTTTTGGGATACCAACCTAGTAATGGTATTGCTAGGTCAAAGGGTATGCATGGTTTTAGGGCACTTTGGGCATAGTTCCAAATCACTCTACAGAATGGTTGGATCAGTTGACAACTCCACCAACAGTGCATTAATATCTCATTTTTCCCACATCCCCTCCAACATTGGTCATTTTCCTTTTCTGTCCTATTAGCCAATGTAATAGGTATGAGGTAGTACCTCAGAATTTTTTTAATTTGTATTTCTGCAATAAATAGGGATTTAGAGCATTTTTTATATAGCTATAGATAGCTTTGAGTACTTTATCTGAAAACTGTTCATATCTTTTGATCATTTATCGATTGGGGAATGGCTCTTATTTTTATAAATTTGACTCAGTTTTAATTTGAGAAATGAAATCTTTATCACAGAGACTTACTTCAAATTATTTTTTCACAGTTATGATTGCTGAATGTATTTCCCTCCATCTATTCCCCCCATCTCATTGAATTCTGTATCTCTTAAAAGATAACTTATAGCTTTGCCACACATTTATTAATAATATCGTTGCCAATTTTTAAAGTTTTAACACAGAAACTATAACAACATATTTCAAAAAATTATTGTTGACAGATTGCATTTATGTCAGTGATATAAAAAGGTATTTAAATATCAGGAAATGAGAATAATATATTTTTTGAAGTTCCACATAATTATGTTAATAGAAAAACATTGAAAAAATATACTTGTTTATGTAAAGCAATATTTAAAGCATAGACATAGAAGATCTCTTCTTTGACATAATCAATAGAATATATTTCTAAAAGCAAAAAATTATTATGATATAGAAATAGGGGAAGTTTTCTCAGTTCAGGAGTGTAAGAAAAAAAGGATATTTCCTCTTCCCATTATTATTTGAGATAGGTCTCTCTCTACTATATTTTACATGTTGATAACACAAGAGAAAATAGTCAAAGGAATAAGTTTTGGCAAACAAGAAGCAAAATAATCTTTATTTGAAGATGATATAGAAGTTTATTTATTTAAACCTAGAAAATCAGCAAAGAAACTAATGAAGACAACTTTAGAAAGGTTATGTTCAGTCATTTTAGTTGTGCTGACTCTTCATGACTCCATTTGGGGTTTTCTTGGCAGAGATGCTGGAGTGGTTTATTATTTCCTTTCTGGCTCATTTTATAGATGAAGAATGTGAGGCGAACAGGATTAAGTGGCTTGCCCAGGGTCACTTAGTTAATAAGTGTCTGAGGCCAGACTTGAATTCAGGAAGACTTGTCTTCCTGAGTTCAGGTCTGGCACTCTACCCACTGCAGCACTTAGCTGCCCTTTTAGAAAAGTAGTAGGCAACAAAACCAGTTCAGCAAAATCATCAGCATTTCTGTCAAGTACAAATAGAAGCCAGTAATACTTCATAGAGAAATTTCATTTAAAATAGTTTAAACATCCTTCTCTCAATCTGCTCTGGGCAATCCTATGTTGCTGGAATGACTGGAAGCTTTGGAGTCTGTCTTCAATCCCATGTCCTCTGGAAGACTCTGATGCTTTTGCTCTGTTCAGGGGACTTCATCCACAATCTACTCTGGGTGACCCAGCATTCAGGACTCTGGGGCTCTGTTCAGAGGCTCCCTGTGATCTATGCTTCTTATCTTGATCACTTCCCCATAATTTCTGATTTTAGGCTAAAAAAGATGAGCTGCTGTTGTTTCTTCTTCAATTTCCTGATCATTATTCAGTACTCTATTCATCTTAGATCATCACGGAATAGCTGTGGGAGGAAGCTGACTTATATTGCTTTTTCCTATCTGCCATCTTGTCATGCAAAAATCTCTCATTCTATACGATGTCTTCCAAAATCAAATAATTTGGATACTAAAGTTTGTTGACAATTGAAATTTGCATTTGGAAAGTGATATTTTTTTCACCTTTGAGAATAGCCAGCTAAAAAAAATGGTGCCAGTAAGTTGTGAAGTTGTGTCTGGCTTTTCTGACCACTGTTAATGACAGAGAGACTTTTGAAAAGGGATGGATGCAACTAATGAGCACCTATAGCTGCTTCCCTCCATTTTCCTCTCCACTATAAAATCTCTTTTCTGCATCTCTCTTTTATGTGGGAAAATTTCCCATTCTACCTATCCCTTCTCTCTTCTCTCCATGCATCCCTCTTTCTCAACATCCCGACTCACAATTGTGCCTTCCATCTATGTATACTCCTAACTGTCCAAATAATGATAAAGTTATTAGGATTTCCATGTATTATCTTCCTATATGGGAATGTAAACAGTTTAACTTCATTGAATCTCTTATGATTCTCTTTCATGTTTACCCTTTTTATGTTTCTCTTGAGGATTGTGTTTGAATATCAGATTTTCTATTCAGCTCTATTTTTTTTCATGAGGAATGTTTGAAAGTCCTATATTCCATTAAATATCCATTTTTCCACCTGAAGGATTATACTTAGTTTTGCTCGGTAGGTCATTGTTGGTTGTAATCCTAGCTCCTTTGCCTTCCAATATATCATATTCCAAGCCCAATGTTTCTTTAATGTGGAAGCTGTTAAATTTTGTGTGATCTTGACTGTGGCTCTATGATATTTAAAAGGTTTATTTTTTCTGATTGTTTGCAATATTTTCTCCTTGATCTGGGAGTTCTGGAATTTGGCTATATTATTCCTTTGGAGTTTTCATTTTGGGATCTCTTTCAAGAGATATGCAGATTCATTCCATTTCCATTTTACCTTCTGGTTCTAGGATTTCAGGGCAGTTTATCTTGATAATTTCTTGAAATCTGATATCTAGGCTCTTTTTAAAATAATGATTTTAGGTAGTCCAATAATTCTTAAATTATCTCTCCTCAACTTATTTTCCAGGTCATTTGTTTTTCTGATGAAATATTTTACATTTTTCCTATTTTTTCTTTCTTTTGATTTGATTTTATTGTTTCTTGATGTCTCAAGGAATCATCAGCTTCTACTTTCCCAGTTCTAATTTTTAAGGAATTGTTTTGTTTAGTGAGCTTTAATATCTCTTTTCCCACTTAGCCAATTCTGCTTTTAAGGAATTGTTTTCTTCATTGTATTTTTGTACCCCTTTTCCATTTGACCTATTCTTCTTTTTAAGGAGTTCTTTTCTTTAGTGAATTTTTGTGCCTCTTTTATCATTAGACCAATTCTGTTTCTTGAGGTGCAATATTCTTCAAAAATGTTTGTGCTTCTTTTACCAGGCTATTAATTCTCTTTCAATAATTTTCCTGCACCACTCTCAGATCTTTTCCCATTTTTTCTTCTACCTCCCTTATCTTTCTTTACTTCTTCCAGAAATTCTTGTTGAACTTGGATCCAATTAGTATTTTTCTTTGAAGTTTTGTTATATTATTTTAAGTGCTTAAAACCATCCTTTTGTTAATATATTGTAGAATGCTTTCTGGAATAGAAGTCAAATTCACATAGTTGGCCAAATCTACTCTTTCCTCTCAAACAGTAGGACGTTTTTCTTCTAATCCTTTTTTTACCTCTTGTGATTCAGGATCTTTCAAACATCATTGAAAGTGACTCACCAATTACATTCTTTGAGTACTCTGGCATGTAGTTAATGCAACATGGTTATTCTAACCCATCAATACCAGCAAGTCAGTCAATAAACATTTTTTGAGCACTCTGTGCTAATCACTCTAAGTGCTTTGTGAAGTTTTGTTGATTGAGTTATGGGACATCTATAGACACAATAAAGAAGGCACTGAATTACCTGAGAAGATCTTCACTTTGTAGTACATTAATCAGATCTCCATTAAAATATTTTACTTATTGAGATAATGCTACTTTTGGAAATAATAATTTATAATAGTTTACATGTTTATAATACCTTACATATACATGCATTTCATAGAATCATAGATTTGCAGTTAGAAGAAATATTAGAGGCCAATTAAGTTCAACTCCACCATTTTACAGATGAGGAAACTGAGACACAGGTGGAGTTTTGCCCAAGATCATACAACTATTAAGGCAGGATCTGAACTCAGGTCTTCTTGAATCTGGGTCCAGTCTCTATCCTCTGCACCACATAGTGGCTCATTTGATTGGCATAACAGTCCTTAAGGTAAGATGTTATCTATTTTATAAGTAAGACAACAAGCTCAGAGAGGTCAAAAAGGCCATGGAAAATCAGTGATAATGCTAGGGCACCATTCAAGGTTCAAATTGAATGCTTTTTTCACTACATTAATGTAAGCTTTTAAGCTGCACAAACTTTGAAATTATTCAAACTGTTCAAATTTTTAATTTCTCAGGCTATTTTAAAAAATGCAGATGGCTGGCTAAAAACACACATCTCTTCCTAAATTCAAACGGGTATATACTTTGTTACAAACTAATTCCTTTCAATTAAAATAGATATATCATGGTGATTTTTAAAAAAATCACTCTGCAACATAGAAATTGTAGTGTAGATACTACTAGCCCACTTGAATTAAAAATCTCTTTCCTTGCTAGTAGAAGCAAAAAAAGGACATTTCATAGCTAGAGCATTTTCCAGACTTGACTGCATCCTGAAAATAACTAGGCTCAGGCTTTTGGATGTATGTTTTGGAATGTCACATTTTGCAAAATTGCTGTGGGAACGTGTTTCATTGTTTGCTTTAAATTCTATTGAACAAGCATTGATTAATCACCTACTCTTGGTCAAGCTCTGAGCTAAGTGTTGGAAATAAAAAGAGGAAAATAAAAAAGCTTTCTGGGGGACTTATATTCTATTCCCCTTGCCCCTTTTCTAAAGTTTTTATTGATATCATTTGGTTTTTTACGTTACCATAACTTTGATCAGTATCCCTTCTCCTTAAAGAGAACCATTTGAAAATGGTATTTCTAAAGATAAAGAGAAAGAAGATGAGAAAATCAGCACATCTAACCAATATATCAAAAAAGTTTGAAAATATGTGCAATGCAGGGTGGAGCCAAGATGGTGGCGGGAAAGCAGGGATGTGCCTAAAGCTCTCCACCAGGACACTCCAAACACCTATAAAAAATGGCTCTGAACAAATTCTAGAACTACAGAACCCACTAAATAGCAGAGGGAAGCAGGGCTCCAGCCCAGGACAGCCTGAATGGTTGCTGGGTAAGGTCTAAGGCATGGAGCTGGGAGTATAGCTGAGTGGAGTGGAGCAGAGCCCAGAGTGGGCTGCACCTGGATCAACCAGACTGGGAGCTGGCAGAACAGGCCCTAGTGCCCTGAATCAGTGAGCTGTGGCAGTTACCAGACTTCTCAACCCACAAATGCCAAAGACAACAGAGAAAATTAGTGGGAAAGGACCGTGGGGACAGAGTGAAAGGAGTTCCTGGTTCAGCCACCTCACCAGAGGCAGTGGAACTGGTGCAGCTACAGAACTAAAGCTGCAGTTGCTTCTGTTCCCAGGTCCACCTGGTGGGAGGAATTAAGTGGCGGATCTGGGGGGGAGTGCGCAGCCTGCTCAGATCTGAGTCACTGGGTTGGCAGGTCTTGGGGGAGGAGGAGCACTGGTGTGGCAGAGCTTGCTGCATAGAAAAAGCTCTGAAAACAACAGCGCAGCCCCTCAAGCTTGGGATAAAGTACTCTCTACTCTACAAGCAGTCATACCCCGACGAAAAGCTCAAGGGTCAAGTAATTGGCTGGGAACATGGCCAGGCAGTGAAAATGCACTCAGATTCAGACTCAGACTTTGGAATCTTTCTTTGGTGACAAAGAAGACCAAAACATACAGTCAGAAGAAGTCAACAAAGTCAAAGAGCCTACATCAAAAGCCTCCAAGAAAAACATGAACTGGTCTCAGGCTGTGGAAGAGCTCAAAAAGGAGTTGGAAAAGCAAGTTAGAGAAGTAGAGGAAAAATTGGGAAGAGAAATGAGAGTGATGTGAGAAAACCATGAAAAACAAGTCAGTGACTAGCTAAAGGAGACCCCCAAAATACGGAAGAAAATAGCACCTTAAAAAATAGACTAACTCAAATGGCAAAAGAGCTCCAAAAAACCTACGAAGAGAAGAATGCCTTGAAAGGCAGAATTAGCCAAATGGAAAAGGAGGTCCAAAAGATCACTGAAGAAAATACTACCTTAAAAATTAGATTGGAGCAAGTGGAAGCTAGTGACTTTATGAGAAATCAAGATATTATAAAACAGAACCAAAGGAATGAAAAAATGGAAGACAATGTGTAACATCTCATTGGAAAAACTACTGACCTGGAGAATAGATCCAGGAGAGATAATTTAAAAATTATTGGACTACCTGAAAGCCATGATCAAAAAAAGAGCCTAGATATCATCTTTCAAGAAATTACCAAGGAGAACCGCCCTGATATTCTAGAGCCACAGGGCAAAATAGAAATTGAAAGAATCCACTGATTGCCTCCTCAAATAGATTCCCAAAAGAAATCTCCTAGGAATATTGTTGCCAAATTCCAGAGCTCCCAGATCAAGGAGAAAATACTGCAAACAGCCAGAAAGAAACAATTTGAGTATTGTGGAAACACAATCAGGATAATACAAGATCTAGCAGCTTCTACATTAAGGGATTGAAGGGCTTGGAATATGATATTCTGGAGGTCAATGGAGCTAGGATTAAAACCAAGAATCACCTACCCAGCAAAACTGAGTATCATACTCCAAGGCAAAATATGGATTTTCAATAAAATAGAGGACTTTCAAGCTTTCTCAGTGAAAAGACTATAGCTGAATAGGAAATTTGACTTTCAAACACAAGAATCAAGAGAAGCATGAAAAAGTAAACAAGAAAGAGAAATCATAAGGGACTTACTAAAGTTGAGCTGTTTTGTTTACATTCCTACATGGAAAGATGATGTGTGTAATTCATGAGACCTCAGTATTAGGGTAGCTGAAGTGGGAGGGAGGGTAGAAATGGGGAGAAAATTTGCAATTCAAACTCTTGCGAAAATCAATGCTTAAAACTAAAAATATTAAATAAATGAAAATATGTGCAATGTACAACTTTTGTGGGCCCCCCACCTCTGCCAAAGTATATGATTGGGGCAATGTGTTCTTGCAGCTCTTCTTCTGAGCCATACTTATTTATAATTTTGCAACATTCACTTCGGATTGGTTTGTGGTTGTTATTTTCACTCATGTAGTTATAGTAATTGTGTATATTGTTTTCTTGACTCTTTCATAGTTCATGTATATCTTTTCTACTTCTCTGTATTTATCATATTTGTCATGTCTTACAGTATATGAATTTTCCATTGTGCCACAATTTGGTTAACTATTCCCCAAATCAATGGGCATCTACTTTGTTTCCAATTCTTTGCTATCATAAAAAGTGTTGCAATAAATATTTTGTTGAGATTTATATTCCATTGCTAGAAAATAACATGTACGTACTAGTAAATCCAAAACATATAAAATAAGAATGTGGGGGTAATGCTACTTTCAGAGTTGGATAAGCCACACCTGCATATGAAGAAGGTCTCCAATGTAGCGAAGAAGGTAGCAGCGATAGTAACATGTTCTACGGATTTAGCTGGTGTCTGAATTCTTTCCTGCCTACTCAACATGGGAGAATAGAAGAGATTTACAGTTTGAAAAACTGGAGAATCCCAAATCCTCAGAGCTCTTTGGTAGGTATTAGGCAAATAACCATTACTTGGCTATGGCCTAAGCCATCAGAGCTGAAAATCTCAAAAGGATACTGAACAATCACTATAAACTAGTAGACTAAGCCCAAGAGCAGAGGGGCAGGGGAAGAGGAATGGAACAAGCATTTCTTAAACATCTACCATGTGATGAGCACTGTCCAAAGCATTTTACAAATATGATCTCATTTGAGATAGAGATAACCCTGTTAGGGAGGTAGGTGCTGTTATTATCACCATTTTACAATTGAGGAAACTGAGGCAGATAAAAGTTAATTGACTGGCCTAGGGTCATCACGTAGCTATTAAATGTCTGTTGCTGGGTTTAAATTCATGTCTTCCTTACTCCAGGCCCAGGAGTCTATCCTCAGAAAGAAGCATTCAAGGAAAAGATTAAATCTAAGGAAATCAGCTGGCTGGAAGATCCTTCTTTTCCTTTTAAGAGACTGATAGTTGAGGCTGAAAATATCTGCTTAATTAAAGTTAAATAGTTTAGTTTCTGAGGGAACAAGCTATGGGAGACTTCTTCCTCATTCTGGAGTAGTCACTTTTTCTGCCTTTTCAGAAAGGCTGGGATAAAAAGCCTACATATGGCCTTTAAGCTAGAGGCAGCTAGGTGACAGAAGGCATAAAGCATTGAATTTAGAGTCAGGAAAATCTGAGTTCAACTTCTGTCTCTGAAACTCTCTCTATTTGATTGGGGGAAGTCGTTTAATTTCTCTCAGCTTCGGCTTCCTCGTCTGTTTGGGGATAATAATAGTATCTACCTCACAGAGTTGCTGAGAGAATCAAATGAAATAACATATGTAAAGGGATTTGCCAACCTTATAGGGCTACGTAAATTCTACGTAAGCTAAAAGAACATAGCCGCTAACCCAGAAACTGGATTAGGTGGTGACTACAGACAGGTAGGGGCTGTGCACCATGAGGTGCCTCTCCCTGTGACTTGGCCATGTTCTCTTCATGTGTGAGTTGACAAGTGTTCTCTATGTATGTCTGCTTTTCCCACTAATGCTATGTAAACTTGAGGGAGAATGTGCTTCGGGGGGAAATATTTCATTGCTATGAATTTTTTGTTATTGTTTTCTTTTTTTAATCTCTATCATTCAGCTATGACACTAAATACTTTTGTTTTGAACCTATTGTTTTCTCCGGCTGCCTATTAAAGGTAAATAAATTGGTATGGGCTCATGAGCTTTAGTTTTAGAAATGTAAGTCTTCAGAATACCTTGAACTTGAGGAAGTCATCTGCTGGAAGACCCTCCCTTCAATTGAGGAGTACCCTAAAACATTATGTATGTAGAGAAAATATGGATTGATTTGGTAGAAGAAAGAGCTAGCAATAGGGAGATCAGGAAAGAGCTCATGGAGGAGATAAGTCTTGAGTGTTGAATGGATCTAGGTATTGCAAAAAGTGGAGATGAGGAGATAAATCAACCCTGTATGGGGTACAGCCTGGGCATAGTCCTGGAAGTGGGAGGTCCCATGTCCCAGGTAAGTAACAGAGAGTAGAACAGTGAGGAGTCAATGAAGGGAAGTGATGTGAACTCCATCTGGAAATAAAGGTTGAAGCTAGATTATGAAGGACTTTAACTGTGAAATACAGGAGTTTGTATTTTATTGTTAAGGAAATAGGGAGTTTCCTGAGTAAGAGTAGAGTGGTCAGATCTATGCTTTAATGAAGTCAGAGACACCAATTAGGAAGCTATTGAAAAAGGTAATGAGGGGCTGAACTTGGGTGGGGGAATGGAGAAAAAGGGATCGAAGCCAGAGATATGGAAATAGCCCCAACATGACTTGGAAACTGATTGGGTATGAGTGGTGAGCGAGAGTGAAGAAGCTTTCTTCATCTCTTACATTCATCATTAAAATTTGTCTTTTATTATGCACTTAAGGAAAATGTTTATAAATGGAAAACAAAACCCACACTAATCTTACTCCTCTCAAAGAATGGGCATCTGTTTATAAATATTTGATGAAGATACGAGTTTTACTACTTAATCCTTTTTCACAGTTGTCTCATGAACTTCTTTGTGTCTCAAATAAAACTATTACTTAACTGTAGCTAATCTCTGGCATCCATTTTGGGAACACACACATGCAGTTTGATCTTTTTTTCATTCTTTGCATTTTAAAAAAATAAATTTTATTAATATCTTTTTTTAAACATCATAGTCATTTCTAGAAATAACACTTTCCCTTCTTTTCCTACTCCAAACTGAATTTTTCCTCATAAAAGAAAAATATTCAGCAAAAAAAGTCTAATACAGGATCAATGATGGACTTCATATACAATAGTTTGCCCTAGTGATCCAGCCTGTGTCATAAGGAGGTATGCATGTTTTATCTTCTGTTCCTTGAAACAATTATTGGTTTTTCATTTGTTCATTTCTTTGTAGTAATCTTTTCTTCTACATGATGGTTTTTGTAGATACTGCTCTTTTGACTTTGCTTATTTTATTTGGCATCAGTTCACAAACATTTACCTACACTTCTCTGAATTTCTTATATTTACTATTTCTTAATGTATAGTAATATTACATTACGATCCTATAACCAGATTTTTTTTTGCTAACAAATGAGCCCCAACTTTGTTTATAATTCATTCCGCTCACAGAGAGTGCTATGATGAATATTTTTGGGCCTCCTCAAGGTAGATGTCCTATAATGAGATCACTCTCTCAAAGCATAGCATATGCAGTTGCTAAGGCCCAACTTAAGCACTGCCTTCTACATGAAGCCTACTGTCCTATTGTTGCTGCCTTCCACCCCTCCACCCCCCAATAACCTTCTATATGGCTCAACAAATTGTCTTCCCTTGCAAGACTGGAAGCTCCTCAAGGACAGGGGCTGGGTAGTTTCATTTTTATGCTTGTATCCTCAGCACCTAATACAGTATCTGGCAAGCAATAGGTGTTTAATAAATGCTTGTTGACTGATTTTCTAACTGTTAAAGAATAATCAATTTCATTGTTTTGGTGATATTATTTGGTGCTCAACATGGACTGTGCATTCTGATTCTCTTTTCAGAGGAAGTATTTTTGCTGTATGGCCACAAGACTTCTGTGTAGTCTGCAATTCTTTCCTTACTTTTTTTTTTTTGCATTTTACCAGGGCAATTGGGGTTAAGCGACTTGCCCAAGGTCACACAGCTAGTACATATGTTGTGTCTGAGGCTGGATTTGAACTCAGGTCCTCCTGACTCCAGGACAGGTACTCTACTCATTGGGCCACCTAACTGCCCCTCTTTCCTTACTTTTAAACCATATTTTCAAGAATATTTTTCTAGGTCCTCATTTGTGTCCATCCTTGCATTGAAATTTATGAGAGTAAATGTTGATTTAATTTGAAAGGTCTAATCTAGCATATAATTTCTCAACTTTTTCATGATCTGCAGCAAATTGCTTATAAATTAATAATTTTTTTCATGAAGGATTTTTGGTGAATATTTATTTTTAGTATTGCAATATGAGATGACCAAATGTTTAATGAAATCATGGTTCTTATGGTGCAATAAACCAACTTTATCAACTTCTTTATTTGCCTTTCCATAAAGCATCTGCTAACCACCTTTCCATTTAGCTACAGCTTCCTTCTGTCTTGATTTATAGTGAGAATGTAAAGAGCAAAATATTTCTGTTTCTTCAGTATGTTCATTGGCAATGGCATAAAGACCTTCATTTAGAGTAGCTGCCATTAACTTTTATAGACTGTCAGAGCTGTGGGATTCAAGGCAAATATTTTATTTTTCATTGATGATTTCACTATCCTATAGAAGATTATCCTCCTTATTCCCCCCATCCTATCTTCAATCTCTCCCTTTCTATTAGCTCCTTCCCTAATGTCTACAACCCACTCATATCTCCACTGTCCTTAAAAAGCCCTTACTTGATCCTATAATTCCTGGTAGCTATCATTCCATATATATATTTCTTCTTCTCATATAAACTACTTGAGAAAGTTGTATACACTTTGTGCCTCCACTTTCTTTCTGCTCACTTTCTTCTACACCTTCTGCTGTCTGGCATTCAACCTCATCATTCAGTTTAAACTGATCTCCTCACTGACTTTTAACTGCCAAATTCTATGGCTTTTTCTCAATTTTCAAACTTTTTGATCACTGTAGCATTTGCTACTGTCGATCATTATTTCTTCTTGGATATGTTCTTCTCTCTAGGCTTTTATGACATTGTACTTTCCTAGTCTCCTTCATATCTGTTTGACCACTCCTCAGTTTTCTTTACTTGTTATTAATCCACGCTAATAGGTGTTTCTCAAGGCTATATTCTGAGCTCCAAGGGATTCAATTATCATTTGTATGCATATGATTCTCTGACTTATTTATATAGCCCTAGTCTCTCTCTTAAGGTCCAGTCTCTGGATGTCTTGTAGGCATCTCAAATTCAACATGTCCAAAATAAAGTCATTATTTACCTCTCCCCGCTAATTCTCTCATCTTCCCAATTTTCTTATTACTTGTAAGGTATCCTTATCCTAAAAGTCACCCAAGTTCAAAACCTTGGTGTCATCCTTTACTCCTTCCCTTATTCATTTCACTTAGCCAATCTATTGATAAATCTTGTTTCTCTCTTTACGTCATCTTTTGTATATGTTCCTTTCCCTCTACTCACAAAGTTACCTCCCTGGTCCAGTCCCTCATCACCTCTCACCTCGACCATTGAAAGGCCTTCTAACTGGTCTCCCTGAATCTCATCAATCCTCATTCTACTCTATCTTCCACTCAATTGCCAAGGTGATTTTCTAAAATGTAGGTCTGACCATGTCACCCCACTACTCAAGGTTCTCTAATGTCTCTTTATTCCCTTAAAGATCAAATATAAAGTGCTCTGTTTGGCACTTAAATTTCTTCATAATTTGGTCCTTTTCTACTTTTCTAGTTTTCTGACACTTTACCTCATTCCATACTCTTTACAATTCATGTACACTGGTCTAAATCCTGTTCATCACATACAATCCTTCATCTTCCATCTCCATCACTTTGCACTGGCCATCACTCATGTCTGGAATTATCAGCTCTTTCACCTCTGCCTCTAAGCTTCCATGATTTACTCCAAGATTTAACTCAAGTCTCAGTTTTTGTAGACTGCCTTTCCCTGTCCCTTTGACCTGAGGTTACTTTCCATGTAGTCTGCATAAAGATAGCATTTATAATTTGTCTCACCTGCCAGAATGTAAGCTCTTTAAGGACAGGAATTATTTTAATTCCTTTCTTTGTATCTCTTACACCCAGTTGGTTGGTTGGTTGTTGTCCTTTGTTCTTGAAGAGGACCAAAATGACATCAGCGTGCTTGAGTCAAGATTCAATATGTCCAGCTGTGGCTGATCAGGCCAACATGAGCTCAGAATGCTCTGCCACAGGTCATGCGCAAATAGTCCATGTGAATATCTGGGGAGGATACTCCAAACTTGTGCCTCCTGTGTTTCCTTGGAGCTATTTCAAGTCTGCTTTGCTTATAGAGCACAGCACTTACTCTGATGTGGGAATGCCATGCTGAGCCATGCTGTGCCAATGTCTCCCATGTCACACAGTCAATCCCAGAAGTCTTGAGAGAGACCTTGAGAGTGTCTTTGTATCACTTCTTCTGACCACTGTGTGAACACTTGTTCTGTGTGAGTTCTCCATAAAATAGTCTTTTTGGAAAGCATTCTTTTTGCATTTGAACAATGTGGCCAACCCATCAGAGTTGTACTCTCTGAAGCAGAGTTTGAATGCTTGGCAATTTAGTTCCAGTGAGGACCTCAGTGTCTGGTACCTTATTCTGCCAGGTGATCTTCAGAATCTTCCTAAGACAATTCAAATGGAAGAGATTCAGTTTCCTGGCATGATGCTTGTAGAATGTCCAGGTTTCACAGGCATATAACAATGAGGTCAGTCCCATGGCTCTGCAGACCTTCAGTTTGATGGTCAGTCTAATACCTCCTCTCTCCTGTACTTTCCTTTGGAGCCTCCCAAACACTGAACTAGCACTGGTGATGCATGTGTCAAACTCATTATCAATGTGTATATCCCTGGAAAGTACACTACCAAGGTAAGTGAACTTATCCACAGCATTCAAAACTTCTCTGTTTTCTGTAACTGATGATTCCATATATGGATGGTGTGGTGGTGATGGATGGAGCACCTGTGTTTTCTTGGTGTTGATTGTTAGGCCAAAATTAGCACAAGCTGCAGAGAATTGATCCATACTTCATCATTGCATCTCAGCTTCAGAGGCTGCATTGAGTGCACAATTGTCTGCGAACGCAAAATCATGCATCAACATGCCTGGCATATAGTGTTTGATAAGTGCTTGTTGACTGTTAACTAACTTATTCTGCCCTCCTTTCCATCATTAGTAACACCAGCACTGCAGAAGAGGAAGGGGCCCACAAAAAATCAAGGGTCATTTATATTTTTTCTTTGTTTCTTGTGTTGCCAACAGGGCCAAACAATTCATCACCAACCGGCTATTTTGTGTGTGTGTGTGTGTGTGTGTGTGTGTGTGTGTGTGTATTGTGTTTGTGAGATGAAACTCTCTGAAGTTAGTGAAGATGGTTCTCAGAAAGCAGAACTAGTCTATTGCTGATACTGTAATTGAAATCTTTTTAACATGGTAGGCTCTTCCAGGGTTTGTGTTTTATTGGTATAGCTTTTGAAAAGCCATAATAGCTGTTCTGATAAATCACCATCTACTAGGGCTCTTCCCTCTCCCTGAAATGTGATTAGACCAGTTTTTTTTTTAACAAAAAAGAGAAAGATCTATCCCTGGGACATGATTACATCAGGGAACTAAAAGTCCCTTTGTTGCTACTCTAGAAATGGTTTCCTAATTATCAAAGGATATAAAAAGCCCCAACCATAAGGAATGAGGCTCTTCAGATTTGGCAAATGTCCCAAGACTGGGTGTCACCACATGCTACTCTGCTGACTATACACATTTCCATATAGAATTGAAGGGTTCACATTTACCCAAGTGAAATAATGATGTATCCTGGTTTAATATATTTCCTTTACTATTGCTAAGAAAACTTCAGTTTGTTAACTGTTGAATACCCTCCAAGTACCTCATTTAATTCCAACATGGAACCTGAACTATCAGAGTAACAACCTAAATTAAACCTTCCCCCAACACATCCTATCATGAGTCATCATACTAGTACCTTGTGGACATTAAGAAACACATATTAATGGAAAAGTGTTAATATTTTTGAATGTTACTTTAAAATAAAGTTTAAAATGAGATGACTTTTATGAGTTAATATAGTGTACAGGGACACAATTTATGTTGCAAAGATCAGTGAAGAAGAATTTAAGACACCTGCATTCTATCTAGGCTCTGCAGCATTCTGTCTCTGTAACTGTTGGCAAGTTACTTTCTCTTTTTGGACCCATTTTCTCCTATGTCAAATGAGCAGATGAACTAGGATAGTCTCTAAGTTACTTTCCAACTCTAAGATCTCATGATTCTGTGATATAGCCAAATTCCTTAGGTTAGTTGTTAAAGCTGTGCACCATCTGGATTAGCTATCTCACAAAGTTTTTAGACATTTAGACAAAAAATGATAAAGCCAAGAATTAGCAAAGGTTAGTATGTGTTTGTGGGTATGTGGATATTTTATTTATGATACTGTATGAAGGAAGAAGTAAGGTGTTTATGTTTATTGCAAAATAGGATTGAGTTTGAGAGAGAGGATGATGTCTCTGGATAACACTATTAATCAAGAAAGCAGAAATCATGAATTGAAAGTTGAAACTAGTCTCTCTTTAGGGGTCTGCAGGACATGCAGATAAACCTAGTGTAAGGAAAGGAATTAACTTGAAATGGCTTTATATGTTGGTGCTCCAAACATTAAACCTAAGGCAAACTTATGTAGCATGGATGAATTGGATGATAAGATTACAAAATTAAATCTATTCATTTTGACCTGAAGTCATATTAACATCGCTTATCTGGTAGAACCAGTCTTTCTGGGCCTGTTTGGAATAAACAAAATAGGAAAGCTGTGGTTGTTAGTCCTTGAAGTAATGTGAATGCCTCTCTTCCACCTCAGTCTTCTCCTTTAAAGACAGAGACATCTAGATGGCTATTGGCTACACTTTTTGGAATCACCTCAGAGTAGATACTCTAAATAGATGCAGAACAGAAGATATCTGTCAATCTGGAAATGGCTAAAACAAATTGTGATTTATGAGTGCAATTGGATATTATTATATAGTAAGAAGAAATAAAAATGACTAATACATAGAAGTATGGGAAGATTTATAGAAATTGATGCAAAGTGAAGTAAGCAAAACCAGGAACCACAGACCCAATCATTTTATAAGGTATAAAACATAGGCCAAGAGAAATTAAATTATTCTCAATTACAGAATTCTAGAACTTGGAGGAGCTCTGTGAAACCATCAAGTTCCATCCCTACCTGAAACATGAATACAGGCAGCTAAGTAGCATAGTGCAGAGGACTCAACTTGGACTTGGGAAGACCTAAGTTCAAATCTTGCTTCAAACACTTAGTAACTTTGTGGCTCTGGGCAAGTTACTTAACCTATCTCAGCCTTAATTTCCTCATATGTAAAATGGGAATTGTAATAGCACCTACATTACAGGGTTGTTATAAGGACCAAATGTGGTAACATATGTAAAGTGTTTTGCATACTTAATCTGCTATATAAACAATCACTGTTATGCTCATTAATTATATCTTTTAAAATTTTCTTTTAGATATTATCCCATGCGTAACTATGAAAAGTGCTTGAGGAGGAGAGGGGATCTCTATCTGGATCTTAATTTCCACATGGATTAAAAATTAAGTGATTTGACAAGGTGACTTTTAAAATTCTTTCCATCTTTCTGATTTTCTGACCATGACTATCTCTCATAACAGAAAACTGAGGCAAAGAATTCTCTCTAAATGACTAAAATAAAATCAAATTGAGGTTTATGTAGAGGAGACAGAATTAGAATAATAACATTTCGGTGGTTTTCATAGCCACTAAAAATGGTTGGGAAAATACTAGAACTGATTAGGAAAATGAGATCCTTTATCATATTATTTAGCTCAATATGCTCCCCCCTCCAAAAAAGACAAATAAAACAAACAAAAAAAACCCAATTCCACAATTTTTTTCCTAAGTTCAAAACCCCCTTGGCAATTTTTATCATTTGTACTTGAACTGAGCTAAAATGTAATGTGTATTGAGTAAGATTAGAACTGATTTTTTCCTCTTTTAAATTTATGCTTATATTTCTACTATTAGTACTAAGGGGGAAAACAGGAAATAAAAAAATAGTTAGGAAGTGACAAGTCAACACTGAATTTCATCATTGGTTGTGTAGACCAAAAAACAAAACCAAACCAAACCCCAACGTTTGTCTTTAAACAATATCTTTTCAAGATTATTCATTTGATCTATTTGACATTATCTCTATCAGTTCATGCCCTTTGTATGTTTTAGATAACATTGTTGTATTTCCTTTTACTTAACTTGCCAATGTTAAGGGCAGTACAGACTTGCCTCTGTTCCAACAAAAGCCATTTGGTAGGCAGCTTTTGGTACGAGTTTACAAAAAAGGGTTCTTCATATTGGATGATCTTGCTTCATCTCTGTTAGGTCTGGGAGAAAAAAAAAAACCCACCGTCTTCGCATTTTTCCCTATGTCTTGGCTCTTATTATCCCAACATGATATTTACACTCTATTGTAATGAAACTTTGTCGAAACCCTGTCACGGACACAATTTCTGGCTGACAACAGGGCATATTTCTGATGTCGGATATTACAAAACTATAAAGCAGAAAACAAAGAAGCATTATGTAAAAAGCAGCAATCTTTAGGCAGCACAGTCAAATTAGTACAAGGTGACTCAAAAAGAAATGTATTCAGAGAAGTCCCAAACAATATTTGTGACCTGGAGCTAAGGAGTTGACCCAGCCTGCCAGCCTCCCCATTTAGAGTGGGAAAATTGCTCCTTTTCCAACAATCAGGTATTGTTTGGGTCAAAGTGGGGTATAACAACACAAAGGTCACCTGTCCTACCCAGATGTATTATAGCTTGGAACAGTATGAATTGGCGTCAGAAGGGACTTGTTCTTAGAGCACAAACATGCAGGAATTTGCTGTTTGTATCCCTTTCATGTTTCAACACTCAGCCCGATGGTAATAGTTTACAAGGGTCAAGAGGGGTGTGGTTGAAGGGCAAAGGGGAGAACAATTGAATGCAATATCCTGCTCTTGGCATTTGTTCTCCCTACCTCAGCTGCCCCTCCTTACATATGTTTATTCAGATCTTCTACGTCTAATGCTCCTTTTCTTACAGCATGCTTTTGCCGCTTCCTTATATCTTCATTCATTGGCTCCAGTTCTGTTTTCTGCAATATCACAGGAAAAGTTTACTACCTCTTCCATAATATATTTGATATTAGCTATTATGTTCTTCCTAGGTCTTCTCTCTTTAGGCAAAATATCTCTAATTCCTTCAGCCATTTTTCATATGATACAGTGTCAAAAGACCTTAGCCCAAAAGGGCCAGGGTCTCCCATTGCATCCTGGGCCATTTCTAGTTGTCCTGATGAATATCAGGCCACTGGACCCAGATGGCTCTGGAAGAGAAAGTGAGGCTGGTGACCTTGTACAGGCCTTTCTCACTCAAATCCAAGTCAACTACAAGTCATGTCATCATTCCCTGATGTCATGGTCCTCTTTGAGAACAAAGGACAACCACCACCACCACCACCACAACAACAATAGTGAATGGACTTCATTGTCATAGTGACTCCTCCAACCCCACCCCTAAATATTTAAGTTGGGAAATAATTCCTCTTAAAGTGTTGTATTTCCTTGGATACAACACATGGCTATGGTATTCTAGGTGTGGATTGATTGCACAGGGTGAAGTAGAACTATTAACTTCATCTACATGTTATATTTCTATTAAAATATGTTTATATTGCCTTAGCTTTTTTTTTGCTTCAATCATGCTTGAAATTGACTAATGCTCCCAAGTATTTTTCGTGTATACTGGTGTTAAGCCAAGGTTTTTTCCCATGTGGTATTTGTGCAATTGGTTTTTAAAGGTTAATTGTATGACTTTATATAGTTGTCCACTGATAATTGCAGGGGTTGAGGCTCAGGACCCCTTTAAGTGTGAAAAATTACAAATAACTCTCAAGGCCCACCCCAAACTTTTATTTTTAATAATTCTGATCATATTTATTTAATATAAAAACAAGTAAAACAGCACACTGCACACATAAAAATGTTGCAGTTTCTATGCGAGAGTTAAAGTCGCACACTATGCAGAGTCTTTGCAGCCACTTGTGTAGCTGCTGTTGTTTGTCCATCACAAGGGTGATATTTTGATTTTTGCATGAATTAGACATAAATGAGGCAGAGCTGTGGTCAACCTCGCTGTCCTCAAAAGTCATCGAAGTCCAGTGGTAAGACAAAGGTCAAAACAAGTGTAGATGGCCCAGTATACTGTGGGTGACCTTGGCCTTTCTAAATTAAGTTCTTTGCTAGGTTTCAGTTTGTCTGAGGCCATGACCATTCAAGGACTAAGGACTGGGTAAGAGTTGAGACAAAAGATGGCTCAGTTTACCATCACAAAAATTTCAGTTTTTGAGGAGAAGACCCTCAGAGTTTCTGACCAGAACAGAAAATGATTACTATTTTTATTCATTCTAAGCTATCAAAATCTAAACAATGAACCACAGAGGCTTGGGTTTGACTGTTATTGGTCATTCAATGAAAGCCAGAGTGATTTAGGCTTTAAGGTGGTGTCAAGTAGCTTCATTTAAAACACAGTGGGCTTTTAAAAGCCTGTCTTTCTAGAGCTATATTTCAAGAAATCAAAAATAAAAATCATTCAGGACAAAAAGTTATTCTCCCAGCTTTTTGAAAAATAAAAGAGATTAAAAAATAAATAATGCAGCAACTGCTTCACAGGTTTCCTTCTTTTAGGAAAACAATCAATGTGGGAGAAAATCATGTAACTGAGGCTGAATATCAGAGAGACAAATAGGAGGCATTCCCCAAAACAGTGTGGAACACTAGAGTTCTTTAGCATACTGAAACATTTAACAAAATTTAACTGTTTATAAAATAAATTTATGTATGTGTACTTATAGTAGTATATGACAAAATAGATGAATAATGTACATTATTTATGAATTTATAACTTACTAAATTTTTTTTATATACAGGCAGCACCTGTGATTTTCCAGAGTATACTGTAAATCTCCAATAATTCTCATTTAATTATGGATGGCCAATTCTTGAAAAACTGAAACTGTGAATGCGAAACACACAAACATTGAGTGATGAGTATATTTATTTCTATTAGATTTTATCTTCTGACTTAGATGAGTGTGAGTTTTTTTGGCTCTTGATTCAGCATTCAAACATATTAAATAACCTGCCCCCCAAGAATTGAAATGAATTTCAGTGATCATCTAATTGAAAGGAATCAAACTTGGAGTACCTATAGAGCTCAAGTGTGAACTAGATTAAAATTTAATAAAACAAATAAAAATGTAATGCAACATAGACAATGTTAATTGATGGCTTTCCAAGTCAATATCCAGTCCAAAGGGGGTTTGTATTTGAGTTTATCATCTCTGATGTGGTTGATGCCATAGTCTAAAATCCCGACAAATTGTTTCCATTCTCTCCTTGAAAACCTCAGCATCAAGAGAATGCATTAGTTCTGGACACTGCTGAATACAATTTTGTGCAGCTCTAGTCATTGTTAAAGGTTTCTTTTACTTTGAGTTGAAAAAAAATTTCTTTGTACCTTCTGACAATTGTTCCTAGTTCTGTTGTCTAGGATGACCAAGCAAAATGAGTCTAGTACTTCTGAATGAAAACTCATCATTGTTGTTGTCCAGTTGTGTCAGTCATGTCCATCTCTTCTTGATCTTATGTGGAGTTTTCTTGGCAAAGATATTGGATTGGTTTGTCATTTCCTTCTACAGTTCATTTTAAAGATGAGGAAACTGAGGCAAACGGGGTTAAGTGACTTACCCAGGGTCATGCAGCTAGTGTCTAAGACCAGATTTGAATTCAGGTCTTCCTGACACCAGGTTCAACGTGCTGTTCACCAAACAACCTAGTTGCTCCTGTGTCCTCCTTAAGCCTCCCTTTCTCCAGGGAAACACTTTGCTTGAAGTAATCCTCATGTGGCACAGTCCCTGTGCATCCACCATCATGATTGTCTCCTTCTAGACATGCCCCGTTTTGTCAGTAGATTTCCTAAAATGTGGCACCAAGTCTAGCTGTACCAGCTCTCAGTCTGTATTATAAAGCAGTAATCATCAAAATTATAGGGTATTGGCTAAGAGATAGAGTGGTGGATCAGTGGAATAGATTAGGTACCTAAGACACAGTGGTACATGACCAGAGTTCTCTAACATTTCAGAACTCCACCTTTTGGGACAAGATTTCAGTATTTGACAAAAACTGCTGGGAAAATTGGAAAACGGTGTGACAGAAACTATGTATAGGCCAATATCTTACACAGTATATAAAGATAAGATCAAAAATGAGTATAAAGGAAGATACCATAAGCAAATTAGGAGAGCAAAGAAGAGTTTACCCATCAGATCTATGGAGAAGGGAAGAATTTATGACCAAACAAGAGATAGAGAACATTACTAAATGTAAAATGAACAATTTTTACTATATTAAGAAGTTTTTTCATAAACAAAACCAATGCAACCAAGATTAGAAAGAAATCAGACAGCTGGAATATATATTTTTTTATACCAAGTGTCTCTGATAAAGATCTCATTTCTTAAATATATAGAGAACTGATTAAAATTTATAAGAATGTAAATTATTCCCCGATTGATAAATGGTCAAAGGATATAAAAAGGCAGTTTTCAGATAAAGAAATCAAAGCTATTTATAGTCATATAAAAAATGCTCCAAAACACTACTAATTAGAGAAATGTAAATTAAAACAACTCTGAAGCACTACCTCATACCTATCAGACTGGCTGAAAAGGAAAATGATAAATATTGGAGGGGATGTGGGAAAATTCGGATACTAATACACTGTTGGTGGAGTTATGAACTAATCTGATTCAAGGAGAGCAATTTGGAACTATGCCCATAGGGCCACCAGACTGTGCATACCCTTTGATCCAGCAACACCAGTACTAGTTCTGCATCCCAAGGAGATTTTTTAAGAGGGAGAAAGGACCTATTTGTACAAAAATATTTATAGCAGCATTTTATTTTGTAGTGGCAAAGAATTTGAAATTGAGGGGATGCCCATAAATTAGGGAATGTGGTATATGATTATAATGGAATATCACTGCGCTACAAGAAATGATGAGCAGGCAGATTTCAGAAAAACCTGGAAAGAATTGCATGAACAGATGCAAAGTGAAGTGAGCAGAACCAGGAGAATATGGTACACAGTAACAACAATACCGTACAATGATCAACTGTGAATGACTGGCTTAGCCATTCTCAGGAATACAAGGATCCAAGACAATTCTAACGGACTCATGATGAAAAAGCTGTCTACCCACAGAGAAAGAACTGATGGAGTCTGAATGAAGATTGAAGCATATGATTATTTTCACTTTTTCATGTTTTTTTTCCCTTTGGGCCTGTGTCTTCTTTTGCAATATCACTAATATGGTAATATGTTTTGCACGATTGAACATGTATAACCTATATCAAATTGCTTACTGTCTTAGGGAGAGGAAGAAATGAAGGAGGGAGAGAGAGAGAAAATTCGAAGATCTTTTTTATACAGCCTAAGGTCATTTCACCCTTTTTTGTTTGCACTGTCACAATATTGACCTTTATTAAACTTACAGCATTGCATCCAAATAATCAATAAGCATGTTAAATAACTCAAGGTCAAGGATGGGCCTCTGGGATACTCTATTCTCAAATCTCCCACCAAATTGTCATTTATACAATCAAGTCCACAAACATTTCTTAAGTGCTCTACTAAGATTTTAGTGACCACTCTTTGGGTACACTCATTCAACCAGTTCTGAATACTCTTAATTATCATCTAGCCCATGTCTCTATCTTGCCCACAAGTATACAATATTATAGATTTTGCCAAATGTTTTGCTGAAATCTAAGCATATTAAGAGTTTCTCTGGTATTTCACCAATGTCAGAGAGGCAGTATAGTATAGTGGATAGTAAGCTAACTTCAGTGCCAGGAAGGTCTAGGTTCAAGTTATGTTTCTGACATATTCTATGCTAGTAATTTAATTTCACAGTGATTTCACTATACATTGCAGGGAGAGTGCTGAACTATACTGGCATAGGGTTTCCATACTTAAGCATTCCTTAAACTAATGAAATCACATATCCAGTCCATGTCCCTTTGATATTTCTGTTTTTTTTATTATATGTGTTTGTTCCATCATTCCTACGTGAAAGATAGTTCTGGGAAGAGAAAAGAGAAGAAAAATATAAGGTGAATAATTTTATTTATTCATCCGTTATAAACATCCTGTTCAACTTGAACAGCATTCATAACTCTTCTTTGAGCTTTCTTTAACCTCTAAAATAGTTGTTTTAAAAACCCTTTCTATTGTCTTTAGAATCAGTTGTGATTCTTAGCTCATTCTGAGATTTGTAGTGCTTCGGATACTACTTTTATAAAGTCTAGAGAGTCTTTTATATTCATACTCTATTGCCTGCCCCTGCTCAAAATCTATACATGTATTTTTGTAGCCAATACATAGGCACAGAGGATCACCATACTGTCATTCCCATTGATGAGCTGGGTCTCCACAGGCTGCCTTAATTTTCCCTTTAAGGTTATAGGGTTATTTCTGAAGCATAAGGATGATTCTCTCTAATGCTGTTGCCTTGAGCCCCCATTAATGTGTTTTCCTTTAAGATTATCAGTTGAGAATCAATTTAGTCATCCAACTTTAGGAGCTTTTAGAAAAGGGGTATTTACTAGGAGGATACAATAAGAACAAATGATATAAAATACTCGGTATAATAAATCTATAAAACATTTTCAAAATATCTGTGACACACTATGCTACAAGCAACAACAACAACCATATTTTATATAGCATTTTAAATTTTACAAATGAGATAACAAGTACATACACAGTACAGAGGTAAGTGAAGTCCAGCTTAGAAAGCATGTCACAGCTCCAAATTCCAGGAAATCTTTTTCTCCCATTTCTGGGGTGGGCAGAAAGTTACCCTTAGGTATGGTATAGTTTCTTTCCTGGACTCTTTGTAGACCTATAAGTTCAGTTTGTCTTTGTCTCCTGATGTAGACATTGCTGCCATTTGCTATGTGTTCTTAATGTATTTTTGCTTAATGGGAGTTGCTTAATGGGAAGATCTTTTCTATCCATTAATAGGCCCACGTGACCTGCTTAAGTCACATGGAAGCCTGAGTCACATGAGTCTGTAGTGGGAGGACCTTGCTGAATGGGTGGAGCAGAGCTGAGAGGAAGGAAATTGATCAGAACAGTTAGAGCTGAGAGAGAGGAAGCAGGCAGCTAGCTGTGAGTGCTCGTTTGTGGGAAGGCCCTAGCAGGGGGAGGCTTGAGGATGGAGGGGCTGCTGCATTGTTATTTTGTACAGACTTCTTTGTTGCTATGATGAATTTGGTTTTCTGGTGTTGGGATTTGGCTTTCTGGTGTCTGAATAAATGTTTTAGTTCTGTCTTCCATATAGAGAGTCTGTTATATTTTGCAATTCAGAACTATGCCAGCATATTCATAGCCATCCTAGGTGCTGTGAATATTGCCTTGGAGCTACATGCTGTTGTCCTAGGGATATGATGATAGGGTGCTGTTGATATAGGAAGTTCAAAATCCTTTACACTATGAAGTTTGCAAGAGTCTTCTCTGGCTGAAAGTGGGTAGCTGATGAGACCTGGCCAAGTCCAGAGCTGAGGTCTTTCTTCTCTCTAAGGAGGAAACTTAATACTTTTATATATGATTCAGAAGGTGTGACAAAAATCCCCTAGCTAATTAGAACAGACTTCCTGTCGGGAAGGAAGAAAACATGCATTTATTAATCACCTGCTGTGTACCAGTTACTGTACTAATTTACAAATATATCATTTCATCTTCACGGTGGAAGGAGGTGTTATTATTATCCTCATTTTGTAGTTGAGGAAAGTAGGGCAATCAGAGATCAAGTGACTTGACCAGGACCGCCCAGCTAGTACAAATTCTTTTAGTGACTCTCTTATATTTTCCTTCATTTCAGTAATATCTGTGTTTTTGTAATTTCATTCTTTAGAACTCCCTCTCCTGTTATTGCAGATTCTTAGTGTGTATGTGTGTGTGTGTGTGTGTGTGTGTGTGTGTGTGTGTGTGTGTGAGTGTGTGTGCTTATCACCTTTGGCAGTTTGATGAAGTCTTTGGATACCTTCTCAGAAAGTTTTTAAATGTGTAAAATATATAGAATTTCAAAAGAAACTATATTGAAATATAGTTATCAAAATATGCATTAAAAAAGTCACAGACTCCAGATTAAGAACTTCTGCTCTAGGCCTAACTTCACATATAGAATTTTAAGCCATTTGTCCTGCATATACACACACGCACACACACACACACACACACATGCACACACACACACACGCACACAAAATCACTTCAAAATCTGCTCTCCTAAAACCTAGAAGATGTTTTGTACTTTGTCAAACTTTCCTCTTCTCTACCATGAACTCTATGAGGGAATATTCCCATCTATTTCAATAATCATTTCTTTCTTGTTTAAAGTGAAATCTAGAAAAGCATTGTCTCCTGTTACAACATGATTTTGAAAAATGGAATTATCATTGAGGCAAATAAACAATTCATCAGCTGCTCTGCCTTTGACATAGAGAAAGATACATTAAATATTTTGATAATTGAATTCTCTGCCTCCTCCTCTCCCACATCACTATTATTCTTCTATCAGTCTTTTTTTGTTTCCCAAACTCTTCATTTATTTTTGGCTTCTGATATGTAGTATACTTTAAAAGTATGTGTCTAAAGCTAAACCCAAAACACCATTTGCCATGAAAAAATACTAGGAATTTTCCCAGTAAATTCAATAACAAAACAAGGATGTTCATTTTCCCTGATATTATTTGACATAATTTTAAAGATGCTAGTGATACCAATCAGAAAAGAAAAAGAAATTAAGGGAATAAGCAAGATAAAGAAGAGATTTGATTGTTCCTATTTGCTGTCAACAGGATGGTTTACATAGAAAATCCTAGAGAAACTAAATAGAAACAAATGGAGATTATTATTAATGCCAATAAAATAGCTGTTTGCCAAATAAATATGTAAAAGTCATTAGCATTTTATAGAGCAATAATAAACACCAGGAAAAAACAAATGTCATTCAAAATGACAAGATTCAAAATAAACTAGAAGTCAAACTATAGGATGCCCTGAAGTTATGCATATATGATTATAAAATACTCTTCAAAAGAGGCAGATAACAGGAAGTATAATCATTGATCATGGTTGGGCCACTCATGTTATAAAAAATGACGTTAACTAAATTAGTTCATTAATGTGATCCTATTCCAATAAAATTATCAATGGGTTACTTTATAGAACTAGACAAAATAATAAAATTTACTTGGAGGCAAAAAGATTTTCAAAGGAAATAACAAAAATGTTAAAGTATATAGGGAACCTACACAATCAGATCCCAAGCTATATTTTAAAATAATATTATGAAAAACTATTTGGTTAGAAAATAGAAAAGTTGTTATTGTAACAGATTAGATAACCCAATTCAAAAATCATCTAATTTGTTAACTCTAATCCAGTGTTCGGAAAACCTAAGAGCATAAACTTCTTGATACAAGATTCTCCATTAAATAACAATTGCTGGAGAAAATAGAAAGCAGTTTGTGAAAAAATAGGTTTAGACCAACATTTTACACCATAATCTGTGCCTGGCACAAAGTAGGCACTTAATAAATATAAATTTGTTGATTGATTGAGATTCTGTAATTTCCTTCAAATCCATATTCAAAGTAAACATAAAAAAGATCATAAAAAAGAGGAGGATATTTCACCAAACAATAAAAGTGATTGCAAAAGGCAAAATAGACAATTTTTACTACATAAAATTAAAGCAAAATCAATTCAGCTTAGATAAGAAAGGAAACTGTCAATTGACAGAACAATTAGTATCACTCAGAGGACCATAGGAATGGACATGGTGGCTGTAGGTGAGCTGCAATACATTACAAGCAAGGGATTATGAAGGAAAGTAAAGAATGTACGAGTAGAAAGGAAATGGGCTAGTCATGAGGCTGTAGTGAAGGATGGTCAATGTATAGCTTGAGTGCTCCCCTGGCATCTTTATAATGCTGTGAGAAAGCAAGGAAATCCCAGTACATTGGGTAAACTTCTTTTGGAAAATGTATAGGAAAGCAGAGATAAGAGTCATGTCAGAGAGACAGAAATGGGTAGATTGTGATTTGAATATTTGGAAGGAATGCCTGCATCAGTGAGATCACAGAACCATCTCTGTGTGCCTCTCTCTGTCTTTCTCTCTGTCTCTGTCTTCTGTTCTTCTGTGTGACTGTCTGTCTCTTTCCTTGTTCTATCTGCATACCTGTATATCTATCTCTATCTCTCTTTAAAGCTTTATATCTCTATACTACACATGTATTTTCAGGGACACATATACTTCCCCACCCCCATGACACTACTGGGCGAGCTCCTTATAACTTCCTTCCTCCCCCAAGGCAGCTTGTAAAGAAATGTAAATGCCAAGCAAAGGATTTTTAATTTGATCCTATAGGTAACAGTCACCCAAGTATTTGGAGTAGTGCGGTGGGGGTGGCATGGTCTGGTCTATGCTTGGAAAATATATTTGTCAGCTGTGAGTCAGATAGATTAGAGAGGAGAGAAGCTTGAGTCAGAAAGAACAAATATGAGGCTATTTCAATAGTTTAGGAAAGAAATGTTTAGGGCTTGAATAAGGAATTTGCCATGTAATTAATGAGAAGGGGCCAGATATTGTGGTGCAAAAATAATAAGGTTTGGCAATTAGTTGGATATGTGAGGTTGAAGATAAATTAGAGATTGCTCCCCTGGGTGACTAGAAAGATGGCAATACCCTTGACAATAAGAGGGAAGTTTGGAAGAAGAATAGGTTGGGGAGGGGGAGATAATTATTTTAGACATGGTAAGTGTGATGTTTCCATGGGAAATCCATTTTAAAATTTCCAGTAGGGAGTTGGTGATGTGGGACTGCAGCTTAAAAGAGAGATTAGGGCTGGATATGTAGATCTGGGAGTCTTCATCAGAGAATGTAGAGAGCAAAGAAGAAGGCTCCAGGGCAGCTTCATCTTGTATTACTACCCTCTGCGTCCCTCATACTCCAGCCAAATTTATGTCTCTATTCTCCTAAATTAAATTACAGAACAAGTCTACTGCTCCTCACTGGGTGCCTAAGTGAAGGGAAATAAGTCAGCATTTATTTCTCTTTCTTTTGATTTAACTTTTTCTTTCTTCATCTTCTTTGTCTGTCTTCCATTCTTTTATTCAGAGTTTTGACTAAAGATTTATTGTGTAAAGGAGAAAGGTGTTTATTAGAGGTTCGAATATACTATATACTTCTAACTCCTGTAATGTTAATGGGAGTGTGTGTGTAAAATCTTCCCTGCTCGTTAATAGGTCTCATGTGGAGCCCATTAAGGGAAGCTTGCTTATAGGAAAGCTTACACATCTTTGTTAATTTCTAATTAGGCACTGAGCCTATTAGCTGAAAGAGTATATATGGTGAGAGGTGAGATTTTGCTGTGGAGGCTCACTTATGAGAAAGATGTTGCGATTCCCTGGTTGAGTGGCTATACGTTCAGAGCTCTCTGACTCCTCAGAGGTAAGGGCTCTCTCAATTCAGTGTTGGATGTAAAGCTTTGATTCAGGCAGTAGAGGCCTGTCTGTTGGTCTTTATTTCTCTTTTCTGTGTTTGTATTTTATATGTTTTATATATATTTCCTGTGTTTGTATTTTATATGATTAAAAAAGAAAGATTGTGGAACCCTGAAACAGCTATCTTTCCTTAGTAAAGCAGATCTAAGAACCTGTAGTATCTGGTTGTTGTTACAACTCCTCAGGAAGAAACTACAGCAAAGGGACTTATGTTCTAATTTGAAATGTAAAAAGGAAATTTTTAGTATATATGGATCATTTTTCAATCACTTGGCAAATTAATTCCTTTACAAAGTCACAGAAATTGGTAATTAAGAAGGGATCTAAGCAGCCAGCTAGTCCAATCCCCAAAGGAAAAGAACCCACAATCTCACAGATCCGACAAGTGGTTATCCAGGCTCTGCTTAAAGACTTAGAAAGGCAAGTCATTCCACCTTTCGATGGCTGTGACTGTTAGCGATTTCCCCCCCGACATCGTCTTAGCTCAGCATTTTGCGATTTCTGACCACTGAGGCCAAACAGAACAAGTCTAATGCTTCTTCCATGTGATAGACCTTCAAATATTTGAAGACAGAAATTGTGTTCCCTTGAATATTTTCTTCTGTTGGCCATATATCAGTATTCCTTGAACTTAGCATGATATGGACTCCAAGCCATTTACCATCTTAGTGGGCCTCTCTTGGAAGATCTTCAGTTTTTCAGTGTCCTTAAAATGTTCCTGGTTTGGAACACAAACCTCTAGATGGGGGGCAGCTAGGTAGCATAGTGAGTAAAGCACTGGCCCTGGAGTTAGGAGCACCTGAATTCAAATCTGTCCTCAGACACTTGACACATTTACTAGCTGTGTGACCCTGGGCAAGTCACTTAACTCCAATTGCCCTGCCTTCCCCCCCTGCAAAAAACCCAACTCTAGTTGGGATTTGACTTGGATAGAAAATAGAGTGATTAGCCCTCCTTAGTTCTGGACACCATGATTCTCTTGATGCAGTCCAAAGTCACATTGGTATTTGTTTTTGCCTATCCCATCATACTACTGATTAATTTTGAGTTTGCAGTCCCCTAGATATTTTTTAGAATCTCCTGCATCTTACATTTGTGAATTTGATTTTTTAAGCTTTTCTTTAAATTTTTAAATTTTGATTTTTTAAACTTTTCTTTCCCTCTACATCTTTATCTCACAAATATTTTGGCATACATGCACTAAGATTCCAATGTAATTAACTTCTAAGTACAACTAACAATTGTAGAAAGGGAGGCAGCTAGGTTGTCTAGTGGCTAGTGCATTGAACCCGGAGTCAGGAAGACCTGAGTTCAAATTTGACCTCAGATACTAGCTGCATGACTCTCAGCAAGTCATTTAAGTCTTCCTTAGTTTCCCCATCTGCATAATAGTTTCCTCATTTGCAAAATCTGCAAAATATGTCCCAGGGTTCTTGTGACGTTAAAATGAGATACTGTTTGTTAAGTGCTTTGTAAGCCTTATATAAATCCTAGCTACTATTAATAGTCATTTTTTTCTTTTTTGGTGCTAAGTAGAATTTTTAAAGGATATAAATGAAAGAAAGGGAGAAATGTGAAGATTCCAGCTGATTTTTCCATAGTTACTGTGGAACTTAAAGTAAGTCATATTTTTTTTCTAATTAACGGAGGGTGAGAATGTTAAAGATTAATGAAATTTCCAAATGTGACAGTGGACCTAGGTCAGAGGATTCTCACAATTCTTTCCACACTTCATTTTACCATGAAAATATCATAGAAAGGGGGGAAAAGAGACACAATTAAATGAAATATGTTGGTTCTCCGGTTTCTGGTTGAAAAAGTTTACTTTGCTTTCTTTCTACGGGAACAAAACAGCAAACTTCCCTTCCCCCAATGCCTTATTGGTTATTAATGCCTTCCTAGTATTTTGGTTATTAATGCCTTCCTAGTATTTTGTTGTGATTGTTTTTCAGCATCCCTTTATCTTTATGCCCTGATTTTACTTCCCATTTCCCTAATGCCCGATGTTTTGTATGTTTCTAGTGATTTTTTAGCTCTTGACAAAACACTTTCAGAAGCTATCGGATCCCTTTTGTTTATTCTTTATGCTATATCCTTGTTTTGATCAGATCAGGAAAGTAACAGAAAAATATGCCCTTTCAATAAAGCAGAACATTTTTGGCCTTCTTTCTTTAATTCACGTCAGAGCATTTGGATAAGCAAGGAGAAAAGAATGTATTTCATTTCCACAGTTTTCAGGAAGAGAGAACAAAAAACTGGGGGTGGGGTGTGTGCAAGTAGGCGGAAATCAGAGAAGACTTCGTGTAGAGACTTTCTCTACTTAGAATTGTAGAAAGGTAGAATCCAGAAGAAATTTATAAATCATCTTACTCAAACCTCTCATTTTACAAGTGAGAAAACTATCCATAGAGGTTAGGTGACATAATACTCATAAAGTTGGGTTTGACATAGCACTTTGCAGGTAATATCTCATTTTATTTTCATAACAACCCTGGGAAGTAGATGCTGTTACTATTCACATTTTACAGATGAGGAAACAGACACAGAGGGGTTTAGAAACTAGGCAAGTTAATTGACTTTCCCAGAGTCACATAATTAGTTAGTATTTGACGCCAGATTTGAACTCAGGATTTTCTGACTCCCAAGTCCAACAGCCAGTGCACCACCTTAGACTTGCCTAATATCATAATCCAATCGATGATAGAGAATATCTTGTTATTGAATCTCTTAAAGATTTTTTTCATACATCACTGTGTTACTAGGAATGTTTCTTACATACCTCCATAAACTTTCTTATTTTCTCTTTTTAAAAAATTAATGTTCTTTCCTTCCCTTCTCTCCATCGATAGAAAGTAAAACAAAGCTATTGTAACAAATACACATAGTTAAGCAAAACAAATCCCCACATTGTCCACATCCAAAAAAATATGTCTCATCCTGCACTCACAGATAGGTGAGCTTATCACCTATCTATCAGGAAGTGGAACATGCTTAATTATTGGTCATTGCATTGATGAGAGTTCTTATGTTTTTGGGAATCTTGTTTGTCTTTATAATGTTGTTGTTAGTCTACAAATATTTTAATTAAATATTTTTTTAAATTAACAAGCATTTATTTTCTTACCCACCACTGCCCCCAGGTTAAGGAAAAAAAACCCAATATAAAAACAATCCTTGTAACAAATAAGTATAGCAAAGCAAAAAACAAAAACAAATTCTGACACTGTTCATGTCCAAAAGTGCATGTCTCATTCTGCATTTTCAGTCCAGCACTTCTTCGTCAGAAGATGGTTAGCAATGTATTGATCAGAATTTTCACATATTTCAATTTTTTTAAACAGTATTGCTATAGTATAAATTGTTCTCTTGGTTGTGTTTTCTTCATTCTATACCAATTTATACAAATCTTTCCAAATTTAGTTGGAACCATAACTTTCATGACTTTTTATGTCATGGTAACTTTTATTCAGTTACTTATATATCTTAGAAATGAGTCATTTATCAGTGAAACGTCTTGCAAATATATGTTTCCATTCTAATTTTACCTACATTGATTTTGTTTATGAAACACTTTAATTTTTATGTAATCAAAATGTTCCTTTTTATTTTCTCTGAGTCTCTCTACCCCTTGTTTGGTCATGAACTATTCTCTGTCAATTGATGTGAAAGGTAATTTCTCCCTACCTTCTCTAAGCTCTTTATGTTTAAGTCATGTATTGTCCTTTGGACAACAATTTTTGTTATACAATGTGAGATATGGATCTATGCCAAATTTCTAACAGATTGTATCCTAGGTTTCCCAGTATGAATTTTGCAAACGAGTTCTTGCTCCAGTCACTCAGGTATTTGAGTTTAACTATCACTATACTTATATGTTTATTTGCTTCTCTATGCTATGTACCCCATCTATTCCACTGATCAATCTCTCTAATATGGGGCTGCATTGAGGGCCCCTCCTATTATGATTTTATTATCTATTTCTTCCTACAACTTTAATCTTTCTCTTAAGTATTTAGACTCAATGCCATTCAGAGCACATCTGTTAAATATTTATATTAATTCATTGTCTCTGGTACCTTTTACAATCATGTAGTTTCTCTGTTTATCTTTTAATAAGGTCTATTTTTTGTTACTGTCATGTCTTCCCCTGTTTTTTTTTTAGCATAGCTGAAGAACAATAGATTTTGTTTTAATCCTTTATTTGACTCTGTGAATTTTGGGTTTCATGTTTTTTTTATGTAAATAACATTATAAAAATTATAGTCTATTTTCTAGCTTAGTCTGCTATTCTCTTCCATTTTCTGGATGAGTTAATTCCATTCACATTCACAATTCTGATAGTTAATTGTGAATTTTTTTCCATCTTGGTCTTTTATACCTTCCTATCTCCTTGCTCTCTGCAGTCTTTACAAAAAAAGAAAAGCTTGGTATGCAAAACGTGTTCTCAGGACCAGTGCTCTACTCTCGATGTAATCTGCTTCTGCTCCGTCACACCTCCTCTCTTTCCCTTGCCCAGTCTCTGATCATGAGCTTCCTCCTTTCTTTTTTTCCCTCCTTCCTTCCTTCCCTCCTTCCTTCCTTCCTTCCTTCCTTCCTTCCTTCCTTCCTTCCTTCCTTCCTTCCTTCTTTCCTTCCTTCTTTCCTTCCTTCCCTCCTTCCTCTCCTTTCTCCTTCCTTCCCCCTTTCTTTCTCCCTTTTCACAATACACCTTATGAAGTTAGAGTTTGTTTTAATTGTGACTAATATCCCTCCATAGATCTATCCTCTCCCTTATTCTTCCTCTTGCTGCTGCTGTTCAGTCATTTCAGTCATGTCTGACTCTTCATGACCCCGTTTGGAATTTTCTTGGTATAACGACAATGTTGCTTGCAGCTGCTGTGGAGGTGTAAAGGCCAATAATACCAGCACACAGGAAGGCTGCTAGCATAGATTCTTTGATCTGTTTTTCTAAGGAAAGCAACTTTAAAGGGGTTAACAATCTCACTTTAATCAAACATACAAAAATCATTCACTTAGTTCAGGGGGAAAATCCAGCACCCTGAACTTCAGAGCAAACACAAACAGAAAGTACAAACAGAGACAATATAAACAGAGCAAACACACATAGTTATCAATGGACAGGCCTCTAGCTGTCTGACCAAAGAATTACATAGTTACCAGAGAGAGAGACACCAACATCTGGGTTTTCAAAGCCAAGGGGCTCCTTAATGGCTACCCAGAGTCTCATTGGTCAAATAACAGGACACTCTCCCAGTGCGTGAGATCCCCAAACAAAATACTAACCTCAGAGTATATATACCCTTCTTCAGGGCCCGAGGGCTCCACACCTCTCCTGAGCTAATTAGCAAAATGGTGTGGGCCTTCCTACAAACAAAGGCAAGGCACAATCAAAGGCACTTGGTTGCCTTAGTGCTAAGAAGAAAAAAGCAGTAAAAAGTCCCACTTTGCTTGCCTTTACACTTGGCAGATACTAAAAAGAGTGCTTTTCTATTTCCTTTTCCAGCTCATTTTACAGATGAGGAACTGAGGCAAATATGGTGAAGTGATTTGCCCAGGGTCACAGAGGTGGTAAGTGTCTGAGGCAAGATTTGAACTCAGAAATATGAGTCTTCCTGACTTTAGGTCCAGCACTGTTCCACCTGGCTGCCCCTTGGCTTCTTTACAATGGTGGCTGCTAAATCTTGTGTGACTCTTTCTTGCTTCTGTTCCCTACCCCCTCTCTATTTCCCCACTTCTTGCAGCACTTTCTCTTTGATCTAGAGGATCTGGATTTTGGTTATGATGTTCCTTGGAGTTTTCATTCTGTGATTTCTTTCAGGAAATGACTGAACACTATTTCCTTCTATTTTCACTTTTCCCTCTGGTTCTAATAGATATCCTTGCATGGATTCAGTTTCATTTAATGGTTTAAAACATATAATGTCTAGAGTTTTTTGTTTGTTTTGGTCATGCCTTTATTCAGGTAGTTCAATGTTTATTAAGTCCATTCTTCTTCACTTTGTTTCTAGGTCAATTAAAAATATGAGATACCTTACATTTCCTTCTGTATTTCTTGTTGTCTCAAGGAATTATTAATTTTTGTTTGGTCTATTCTTATCTTTAAGCGCTCTGTTACTTGCGTAAAGTTTTTGTGTCTTGTACTAAATTATTAATTCTTCCATCAAATATTTCCTTTAAAACATTCATTTTTTTTCCAAATCATTCTTTTAGTGCTCTTGCTTCATTTACACCATCATTTTATCTACTAAAAAACAACCAAACAACAACAATATTTCTTTCTTCCTTTCTCCTAGAAATTTCAATTGGCCTCATAGTCCAAGCTGTGATTTTATTTGAGGTTTCCTTGCAGAGGTTTTGGAATCATTCTTTTCTTCTGGGTGTGTGTTTTGGGCACTGGCTCTGATAACTCTTTATCACATAAACCTTTTTTTTTTGGTTGTTTGTTTACTCATTTTTCTATTTTTACTTTCCAAACTGGGATTTTTTTTTTTTTTGGTTAGGGATAGCTTCTGCACACTTCCAGAAGGAATGCGTATGATGTGTTTGTTCTGGATTTGCATTCTTAGGAGTCATGTTGCTACTTTCTTCAGGTACTGAGTGCTATGTTCTTCAGCAATATAAGGGGTGGCTTAGGCTGTTGATCTGAAAACTTTCAGTGTGCCCAAAGCAGTCCAATCTAGGGTGAATTCTGATCTCTGCCTTCCTTGTCTAAACATCGCAAGTTCCTGACTTATGTTTAGCTCTGAGTGACAAAATTACAGGCTTGTCCCTTGTCAGAGTTGTAGGAGATTGTTCTGCTCAAAGTCTCTGTCAATTAATCAAGAGGCTCTACAAATTCAGAAAAAAAACTCAGAAGCTCCTCCCTAGTCTGTGTCCCCTGCTCTGGCTACTTAGCTGTAGATGTCAGACCTGGTTCAAGGCTTAACTCAAGACATTGTTTCAGGGTTAGAGCCACATAATTGCTCCTCTCTTCTCTTTCTGCTTCTTGCCCATTACACAGCCTCAAGTCCAGTCTGCTCTTTAAATCGATATGCAGCTACAGGTTGGTCATGTATTAGTCCACAATGGATCTATGACCCAGCTCTGGCATCAGAGTGACACAATTGCCAGGCGGTTCCTGTTATTACTCCTTGCACTGCTTTAGGCTTAGCATCTGCTGGATTTTAAACAGTTTCTTTACCTAGTTCATTGCACAGGTCCCTGTTCAGTCCCTGGCCGGAATGCTTTGCATATGGCTTTACAGGCTAGACCCATCCTTCATGTTAAGAGACTTTTATTTCTCTCCTTTCTGGGCTAGAAAATGACTCACTTTGTTTTTTCCTTGGATTTCCTTGGTCTGGTGTCTTTTTTAGATCTTTGTTGGAGTAGTTGTAGGAAAGATCTGATTTATACTGCTTTGTCTAACTTTGCTGCCTTTGCTAGTCATCCGCTATATATACTTTCAGTAAAAAAAAATCAGTCTTTTTTGGTTAGAAGAGATCTCAGTGTTTATCAATTCTGGCCTATACCTGAAAAATAATTCTCTCTGTAAAGATTCAATGAGTGCTCATCCAACCTTTGTTTGAAAGGCCCAAGCACAGATCCCTGGGGCATTCAGGGGGAACCCATTGTTTAATTGCTTGTGGCAAAATTGCAGTCAACTGAAACCCTTAGATTTGTATCAGATGAACTGTTGTCTAACCACACTTCCTTCCTGTTGTATTTGTGAAGTCACTTTTTCTAACTTGTGTCAGAATTCATGTTAATACCTATCGTCATCTTATTAAATTCAGGCCAATACTTTAGCCTGTCAAAAGCTTTCTGAATCCTGACTCTGTCATCCAGCATGTTAGCTATCCCTCCCAGCTCTGTATCATCTGCAAATCTGATGAGCATGACATTTATGCCTTTATCTAAGTCAATAACAAAAATTTTAAATAGCACAGGCCCACACGCAGGTCCCTGGGGCACTCCACTGAAGATCACCTTCCAGAAACCACTGAACCAACTCCTAATGATTACTTAACCAGGTCACTGAGTGGCAGAGCATTAAAGCTGAAAGGAATACTTAATTTTCAGTACGAGGAAGTGGAAACTCAGAAAGGAAGTGATCCATCCATGGTGATACAGTTATGTCATGGCAGGGCTGAAACTGAATTTCTGGTTTTCTGACACACAGTCCAGTTGCCTTTTCACTATAGCATATAGCTAATGTGTACTTATTTTTTTAAAAAAAGAATTTGAATAAAATAACCAAATTTACTTTTTTCAATAATTTATCACATCTGTGATTTCTAAATATACTTTGAAGTATTTATTTATTTTTAAAATTCATTTAAAATTTTTTTTTGTGCTTTGATTCTCTCCAATTCTTTCAACCCTCCCCCATCCAATGAGAAGGCAAGAAATTTAATATCAGTTATGCATGTGAAATCATGTAAAGCACATTTACATATTAACCATATTGGAAAAAAAAGCAAGATAAATAACATGAAAAAGTTATGCTTCAACATGCATTTAGATTCCATCGTTCTTTCTTGGGAGGTGGACAGCATTTTTCATCATAAGTTCTTCAGAATGGTCTTGGATCATTGTATTCATCAGAATAGCCAAACCATTCACAATTGATTATCCTTAAAGTATTGCTGTTGCTGTATACAATGTTCTTCTGGTTGTTCCCATTTCACTTTGCATCAGTTCATAAAAATCTTCCCAGGCTTTTCTGAAACAATACTACTAGTCATTTCTTATAGAACAGTAGTATTCCATCACAATCATATACTACAACTTGTACAGCCATTCCCCAATTGATAGGCATTCCCTCAATGTCCAATTCTTTTCCAAAACAAAAAGAGTTGCTATAAATATTTTTGTACATATGGATATTTTTCCTTTTCCTTTGATCTCTTTGAGATATTAACCTATATTGTTGAGTAAAAGGCTATGCATAATTTTATAGTCCTTTAGGCCAAGTTCAAATTGTTCTCCAGAGTGGTTGAATCAGTTTACAACTCCCTCAAAAGTGCGTTAGTGTTCCAATTTCCCCATAGCCCCTCCAACATTTGTCATTTTCCTTTTCTGTTATATTAGCCAATCTGATAGGTATGAGGTGGCACCTCAGAGTTTTAATTTTTATTTCTTTAAATAAGAATGATTTAGAGCATTTTTCCCCCTCATGGCTATAGATAGCTTTGATTTCTTCTGCTTGTACATATACTTTGACCATTCATCAATTAGGGAATAACTTGTATTCTTACAAATTTGATTCAGTTCTCTATACATTTGAGAAATGAGGCCTTTGTAAGAGAAAGGTATTATGAATTCTCACTCCCCTTTCTCCCCCACCCCAGTTTCCTGCTTTTCTTCTAACCCTGGCTGTTTCAGTCTTCTTTGTGCAAACCATTTTTAATTCCATGTAATCAGAATTACCCATTTTACTTCCAATTATCTTCTCTATTTTCACTTGATCATAAATTCTTCCCTTACCCATAGAACTGGCAAATTTTTCAATGCTGCCCTTTTGCTTATAATATCACTATATCTAAATCATGTTCCCATTTTGACCATATCTTGGTATATGGTGTGAGGTGCTGGTCTATACCTAGTTGCTTCCAAATTGTTTTACAGTTTTCTCAGTTATTTTTGTCAAATAGTTCTTGTCTCCAAAATTTGGATCTTTGTGTTTATTAAACACTAGATTACCATGGTTATTCACTACCATGTATTGTTTACCTAATCTATTCCACTGATGTGCTACTCTATTTCTTAGCCAGTACCAGATTGTTTTGATGATTATCACTTTGTAATATAGTTTGAAATCTGCTAGGTTACCTTCTTTCACATTTTTTCACTGTTTCCTTTGATATTCTTGACATTTTATCCTTCCAGATGAATGTCGTTACTATTTTTCCTAGCTCTATGAAATCATTCTATGGTAGTCTGATTGGTATGGCACTGGATAGATAAATAAATTTAGGTAGAATTGTCATTTTTTTATATTGGCTCAGCCTACCTATGAACAATTAATAATCCTCCAGTTGTTTAGATCTGACTTTATTTGTGTGAAAACTGTTTTGTAATTGTGTTCATATAGTTTCTGGGTTTGTCCTGGCAGGTAGACTATGAAGTGAAGAGGTTTGGGGTTGAGCGGTACTAGACATCCCAAAGTACCGACACACTGGGTCCTGCCAAAAGAATTCGACTCAAGCCTTAGCAGCCAAGGGAAAAGACAAAGTTTATTAAGGGTTAGCCATATTTGTCTGCCCCAGTAAATCCCACCTTTTGTGACGCCTGTTTCCACAAGCGGGCCAGATTCAACCTACTGAATTAGATTGAATCTGAGCACCTTCATAGAGGCAAGATGGAGATTATATACACAAAGATTGTGGGAGGGATTGAGGGGTGACTAGAGGAGGGGTTTAGGGAGGGGCATCTGTCCATGTCCTCCATGCTTCAGAAGCTGTGCCTAGGTCCATGCCTTCCAATATAGCCACTGGACTGAGAACCACCTGAGAGTGTCAGGCTGAGTACAACAAGACAGCCTCCTAGCTGTCTGACCTACTGGGACCTGCTGAGGTCAGGCCTGAAAAATACCTCCAAAATGCTTGGAGAGTGAGAAGGGGATTGGGAGAGGGGGAGACCCACATACCTTCAGTCTTGGCTGGAGAAGAACTTGAGATTAGCAGTATTCCTGGTCAGGGAACCAAAAATGAAGAGATTTGGGGTTGAGGGGTGCTTGACACCCCAAAGTACTGACACGCTGGGTCCTGCCAAAAGAATTAGACTCAAGCCTTAGCAGCCAAGGGAAAAGACAAAGTTTATTAAGGGTTAGCCATATTTGTCTGCCCCAGTAAATCCCACCTTTTGTGACGCCTGTTTCCACAAGTGGGCCAGATTCAACCTACTGAATTAGATTGAATCTGAGCACCTTCATGGAGGCAAGATGGAGATTATATACACAAAGATTGTGGGAGGGATTGAGGGGTGGTCTGGAGTGGCTAGAGGAGGGGTTTAGGGAGGGACTTGAGGAGGAGTTTAAGGAGGAGCTTGATGGGACTGAGATGAGGTCAGACTCCAGGGTGGGAAATAGCTGAAAGCTACATGGAGATGACAGACAATAGACGGCTAGGGGAACAGAGCTAGGGTATAGATATTTTGATCAGGATTAAGTGTGGGGAAACAGCTGGACAATAGAGGGCTAGGCTAGGCAGAGACTTGGGCCCAAAGATAATGCAAGGCCCATGGCCTTAGGGGAAGACCAGGTCTAGTTGGAAGACTCAAGGAGAGTTCAAGGGGGCTCCCAGAAACTGTACTCCAAGTTCAAGGGGGTTCCCAGAGATTGTGCCCTCATCATTCCCCCCTCAAACAAATAAGACCCAAATTCTTTTGGGGTCCAAGGGGATTCCCACAGTCTAAACCCCATCATGAAGTATTTTTTGTTATCTGTAGTTATTATAAATTGAATCTCTCTTCATATCTTGTCCTGCTGGGCTTTGTTGGTAATAGATAGATGATTTCCGTGGGTTTATTTTATATACTACAACTTTGCTAAAATTGTTGATTGTTTTAACTAGTTTTTTTAGTTAATTCTCTAGATTTCTCTAAATATACCATTATAGTCTCATCAAAGAGTGATAGTTTTGTTCCTTCATTGACCAGTGTAATTTCTTGAATTTTTTTCTTGTCTTATTGTTATAACTAGCTTTTCTAGTAAAATATTGAATAATAGTGATGGTAATGGATACCCCTGCTTCACTCCTGATCTTAATTATTTGATTTCTATTGGTTTTGTTATTGATACAATCAGGTCAATTATATTGATAGTTTCCTGAATATTGAGCCAACCCACATTCCTGGTATAAATCCTACCTGGCCAAAGTGTGTAATCTTTGTGACATATTGCTCTAAACTCCTTGATAGCATTTTATTTAAATTTTTGCATGAATATTTATTAGGGAAATTGATGTATAGTTT
This sequence comes from Trichosurus vulpecula, assembly GCF_011100635.1. Lineage (NCBI taxonomy): Eukaryota > Metazoa > Chordata > Mammalia > Diprotodontia > Phalangeridae > Trichosurus > Trichosurus vulpecula. Next base: position 184,738,855 of record NC_050577.1, on the reverse strand, counting down.
TCTTTCTCTGTTTTTGTTCTTCCTGGTTTAGGTTTCAAAGTTGCATTTGTGTCATAAAACTAATTTGATAAGACTCCTTCTTTGCATATTTCCCCAAATAGTTTATATCATATTGGAATGAATTATTTTCTTAAATGTTTGGTAGGATTCACTTGTGAGTCCATCTAGTCCTGGGGATTTTTTTTTTTGCTTAAGGAGCTAGCTCATTGATGACTTATTTCATTTCTTTTTCTAAGATAGGGTTATTTAAGAATTCTATTTTCTCTTTTGTTAATCTGGGTAATTTATAGTTTTGTAAATATTGATCCACTTCACCTTGGCAGATTTATTGGCATATAATTGGGCAAAATAGCTCCTAATAATTCCTTTAATTTCCTCTTACTTGCTGGTGAATTCACTTTTTTCATTTTTGATACTGGTAATTTGGTTTTCTTCTTTCTTTTTAAAATCTAATTAATCAATGATTTATTTTATTTTTAAAATGATACCATCTCCTAATTTTATTTATTAGTTCAATGGTTTTTTACTTTAAATTTTTTAATCTTTGATTTTCAGGATTTCTAATTTGGTATTTAAATGGAGATTTTAAATTTGTTCTTTTTCTATTTTCAAAAGTTACATACCCAATTCATTGAGTTCTCTTTCCTTATTTTACTGATGTGCACATTTAGATGTACACATTTTCCCTTACATATATTGCTTTGGCTGCATCCCATAAATTTTGATATGTCATCTCATTGCTGTCATTCTTTCTAATTAAATTATTTGTTATTTCTATGATTTATTCTTTGATCCATTCATTCCTTACCGTTGGATTATTTTGTTTCCAATTAATTTTAATATATGTTTCCACAACTCTTTATTGAATCTAATTTTTATTGTATTATGTGTTCAAAAGGATGCATTTCTTATTCCTGCTTTCCTGAATTTGTGTGGTTTTTATGCCCTAATACATGGTCAATTTTTTTGAAGGTGTCATATTCAGCTGACAAAAAGGAATACTCCTTTCTATTTCCATTCAATTTTCTCCAGGAGTCTACAATATATAACTTTTGTAAAATTCTATTTATCTTCTTAATAGCTTTCTTATTTATTTTGTCATTACATGTATCTAATTCTGAGAGGGGAAAGCTGAGGCCCCCCTTTACTGTCTATTTACTCCTCTAACTCATTTAACTTAAGAATTTGCATGTTCTGCTACGTGTTGCATATATGTTTAGTATTGGTATTACTTCATCGTCTATGATACCTTTTAGCAAATTGTAATTTCCCTGCTAATCTCTTTTAATTAGGTCTATTTTTGCTTTTGCTTTGTCTGAGAGCATGATTGCTACTCCTGCCTTTTTTGCCTCATCTAAAGCATTATAGATTCTACTCCAGCCTCTACATATGCTTTGGTCCATGCCATAAACAGAAAATCCAAGAAGATAGCCTATCAACATTTTCATATCCAAAAAGAAAAATTAAAACTGGAAAACAGAATAAGGTACCCTATTTCTAATTGTTTTGGCCAATACTTAGCAAAGCTAAAATATTTGTTTAAATATCCAGGTTTTTGAATTATGCTTTAAAATTCGAAGGGTCTTTTCATGTCAATTTACATTTTTTTCTAATACATGAATTATTAAAGAATTTTTAGGAATTATAGAGTGGGGAATTAAAGAGAGATGAAGGTTCATATTCTAAAACCCTTAATATCTTAATACTAACTTGATAGGTATTGGTTTCATGTTTTATGCAGCCAGAAGGCATAGTAGATAGAGAGCTGGGCCTGGATACAGGAAGATGTCCGCTATAGTCAGGCTTTAGGACATTTAATAGCTGTGTGCATGTGGATAAATCACTTAATCTTTGTTTGCCTCAGTTTCCTTAATTTTAAAATCAATCTAATAATATTGTCCACTCTCTAGGGTTGTTATAAGAATCAAGAGAGATAATGTTTGTAAAGTGCCTGGCACAGTGCCTGGCACATAGTGCTTAATAAATACTTGTTTCCTTCCTTTAATCCTTAGAGACTGAGTCTATATAAATCTGGGAGAAACCCAGTTTAGCCAAGAAACCCTCCATTTGGCATTTGAAGTCCTCAGCCTTCAGATTTCAACCTATATTCCTAGAAATATCATATTATTCCCTTTCATCCACTTGCCATTCCAACTATGTTGCCTCTCTTTGGATCTTGTGACAAACTGGCCCCCCTCCCTAGAATATATCCCTTCAAATCAGAATCTAAATACATGAATCACCTCTTTCATGAAGCCTTCTTTGACTCTTGACAGTTGTTTGTTTCCTCTTTCTTACAAAATTGGTTTGTATTTACATACACATACATGTGTGTACATATGTTTGTGTGATTATGTTTGAATTATGTTCGTTTGATTCAATGTGTAATTTATCCTGGGCAAGACATTTAATCACTCAATGCTTTTGGCTACTCTCCAAGATTATAAATTGTAGGGCAGTTTCTGACCTGGATTGATAGTGTCACTTACTCATCCAGAAGTCCCTTATATCATGAAATCACAGATCTAGTCCTTCTCCATATATTCATTTTGTTAAAAGGTATTTAAGTGTTTGCTTCAGATAATAATTTTAGAAAGTCACTGGATAACAGCTCAGACACAATCCTAGTTTGAGTAGTGAATTAGGTAAAGTAGAGAAAAAGGGTTTTCTGCAGTCTAAACCTGTGCTGACTTATGGAAAATTGAAAGAGGAAACTGAGGAAGAGAATGCTAATTTACTAGGCTTTATTTCTTTTTTTAATTTTAGAATGGGACTTAAACCCAGATCTTCTTAAGACTATAAATTATAGAGAAGGTGCTGACCTGAATTAATAGAGGAAATTTCCTTTTCTGGGAGTTCTGTATGCCAATAAAATCACATGTCTATTTCCTATTCTTATTTTAGGACAGAATTGACTTTGGAATAAATTTTCTGAACCTCTGGGTTCAATAAGAGGGGTGGCAGGAAATTGAAAACTTGTGAAATGACCTTAAGGTTTATTTTAAAATGAATGAATCCACGCCAGGACCACCTCTCCTACCACTTCATACACTCTAGCCTTACATGAACTAGATATGATTTAATGATATAATATAAAAAGCACTGGACTTGGAGAGAGAGGACCTATGCTCAGATACCACTTCTGTCATTGTCTGTATGTGCGCAACTTTGGGCAAAGTCACTTGACATCTCAGTTTCCATTTCCTCACCTGTAAAATCTTTGTGTTGATTGACCACACAAGCCCCTCTTCGCTCTCCTTTTATTGTCTTTTGGGCTAGATCTGTCTTGGAAATCAACCTAAGATGGTCAGTCTGTTTCTTTTTGGAGTTCTATGTTTTGCCATTTATGTTATGGGATTTGCCCTTCAGCTATAGGAATTGCACAAACAATTCCCCCCTTCTCTCTATGAGGTAATACTCTTCAGGAAATTTCTTTTTCTAGAAGTTCCAATCCCCAAACTATTAAACTTGGGAACTCTCTGACTTGAGGTTATCTGTGAGCTATTCCCCAAAGCTGACGCACCTAGAAAATTCCCTTCTCTGGTTAGATTCTGGGATCAAAGTTGACAATGAGATCAGAACTCTCCTTTCTCTGCAAGAGGAGGTTGGATTTCAGAAACATTGTTCATGAATTCTCCTGCAGTTTGAAATTTTTGATTCCCGCAGTCATTCTCCAGGAATTCAGCCAAAGAATGCCCCCTCAATGCTAAATTAGTGTTCCAATACAGAATACTCTTAAAAGGACACAGAAACATGTGGATTTAGGATTTTAGTTCAGTCTGGTGCATGGCATTCAGGATTAATGGTGAACTAGAACTTGTGGAGGTTAGTACTTTCTCTGATTCAGCTAGCAGAGACTCTTATTACTCTAGCCTTGGCTAGCCCATCAAGGATCAGAGTGAAGACTCTTCAGCCAGTCCTGGCAAGGAGCATCTCTGGCATCAGGCTGTCTTAGAGCCCTCTTCAATCGTGATAGCCACATTCTTCTCTTGTAATCACATCTCCTGTCACTTCCTGTTGCCATTCTCTAGCCAAAGCCCAGAAATTTCATGGGTAGCAGAGCAGAGGAAGGAAAGTATAAAGTGAGGGGCACTCCAAATGAATTACACAGCATTATCCAAACACAAATAATTAAGTCATGACTAGTGAGCCTTTCAGGGAAGTAGGGTTTAAATTTCTCCTAAATTTTTTTTCAAGCAACCTCTATTAACTTTAAATGTGGGATATACAGACATATACATACATGTACATATACACACATGTAGGCATATCTACTCACTTGTGTATATATATATATATACATATATATATACATATATATACAATATATCTTTCTGAAGAGAAATGTTGACCTTAATAAGAAGATTAGTGTTCTACATTCTTTTAAAAGTATGTTTTAATGTGACACTGCTTTTGTTTTGGTCAGATATATGTCTCTGAAGGCATTCATCTTTATGGCATGTACCAGTTTTACTGAACACATATGGCCAAAGTTGTAAAAAAAACTAATAGTTTAAATGTAAAGCTTTTCAAAGTGCTATATTATCCTCATTTCTTTAGAAGCTTAGTAAACCCAGTTTTTATCAAATCAGATACCTAGTTCTATATACCACTAGAAGTTGAATATTTTATGTGTAGGGAGTAAGACTGGCTCACAGTAGATTATTTTCCGGTAAATGAGCAGATTGTCCTATTGTGTATTACTTAGAATTATAACTAAAGGAATGGCTGCTGACCATGGAGAGATCTCAAAGAATTCTCATATTAATAATTTGTATTGTCATAGATGATGTACTTATCAAATTTGCATGAAACACAAGACTGGGATATTTAGCTTACTTAGTGGACGACATGGAGTGTGCATTCAAAAAGATTTCAGTAAGTTGGAACAATGGACCAAAGCCAATACAGCTAAATTTATTAGATGGCTTTAAAAAAGCTCCACAAAATCCTTTCAAAGGCACATGATGAAGGAGGGATGGCTTTAGTTCCTGTAGAAACTGTATGGGTGATCAATTACATTGCAAACTCAATATGAGCCAGCAGTGTGATATATCAGCCAGAAAACTAGTGTGGTCTTAGACCTCATTAAGGAGTAGAGTAACGTCTAGTTCAAGGGAAAAAAATTAGTCCAAATGTCACCTGCCCTGGTCAAATCATATCTTCAGTATAATCTTAAATTTTTTGCACCACAGTTTTAGGAAAGAAAAGATTGTGAACAAATTTTTGATGGGCCTAGAGTTTATGCTTTGCAAGATTATGCAAACTAAATTTCAAAACCAAACCCTAACCAGGCCCACTTTCTAGAAGAGAGTATGTTGTATGACTCCAGACAGTGCATAATTTAATTCCTCAGTAAAATGCTGGGAATAAGACTGTCTGTAGATAATCAGAAAACTAGATATCATCTATATATATGAAGAAAGGGAAAGGTGACAACTATCCTCAAGTGTCTGAAGAGCTGTCACCTAGAATAGGGTGAGACTTTCTCTACTTGGTCTCAGAAGGCAGAACTAGGGACCAGATAGGATAGCTAAGAATGAGAGCTGTCCCAAAGTAGGATGGTTTACGTCAGGAGACAATGGGATCCTATTCCTGAGAGACTGGGTGACTACTTGTGGGTGAAGTGGGAGATGGGATTCCATTTAGGGATGGCCTCAGGGATCCCTTTTAGTTCTGGAATTTTCTGATTGTGTGAAAATATTGATACACAACTCTACATTCAAAGAGATGGAAAAATAATTTTGAAACAGCTCTTTGCCATCTTTAACGAGAGTCATCTTCCTGTTGTTTTAAAGTGTTAAATATTGAAAGTGATTATATTTCCTGTGAGTATTCATATAGTACATAATGCTAGCTTAAATTAATAAAAAAAATCTAAAGTGCATTCTGAGCACCACCATTTGTTCTTTTTCTTTAAGCTAATTCTATATAGATACATATGTAAATGTATTTTCATGCTCATGTATGTACATTTATATTATGTATGTATGTATGTATGTATGTATACACACATATCTCCTGCCTCTGACACTCAGTAGTTGTATGACTATGAACAAGTCACCATTACTGAATTTCAGATTTTATTAGATTTTATTTGAATCACTGTTGTATAGTGGAAAGAATGCTAGATTTAGAATCAGAAGCCCTGGATCCCACTACTATCTGAATTAGTCATTTCCTGTGAGATCTTACATAAGTCCTTTAACCCTCTTTGGGTTTCATTTTCCTAATAAACAGATAAATATTTAGCCTCATTGAATATTTCAGTTCCACATTTCCAAATGCCTGCTGGACATCTCCACCTGGATGTCCAAGGGGTACCTAAAACTTGTCCAAAACAGAATTCATGATCTTTTCCCCTAAATCCACTTCACCTCCTAATGTCTCTGTTTTTGCCAAGGGCATTTTTCTTCTGGTCATTACAGTTCATAACCTAGAAGTCAAGCTCTACTTTTCTCTACCACTCAGGCTTATTATTTAATCAGTGACTGTCTTGTGGATTCTGCCTCCTCAATATCTTTCACATCTGTCCCCTTCTCTCCATTCACACAATTTGTGACACCTTCATTTGTGTCACTCCCTTATTCAGACCTTCATTGATTCATACCTAGATAATTGTGATGGCTTCTTAACTGGTCTCTTTATAGCTAGTTTCTTCTCTTTCCAATCTGTCTCCTGCTGACCTGCCAAATTGATGTTACTAAAGCACACTGACCGAGCCAGTCCCCTGCTCAAGGTGATTCTGTGGCATCCCATTGTCTCCAGAATGAAATGGCTTTAATCTAGCTTTCCAGCCAGATTTCACATTACCTTGTCTTGTTTTACACTTCACGCAATCTGACCTGTTTGATGTTCTCCATGTAGGACAATCCATCTTCTTTCTTCATAATTTTGCATACGTTGCCCACCCCAGCTTCCACTACTCCCATGTCTGGAATGCTCTTCTTTTTCCCTTCCACCTCTTTAAATCCCTAGTTCCCTTCTTGGCTCAATTCAAATGATTCCTCCTACATGAAGCCCATCTTAATCCTCTCAGAGACTACCTGAAATACTTTTGTAATTTACTTCATATATGTTTTGTATTTATTTAGGGATGTAGTATTTTCCTTTGTGGAATGTAAGCTCCTTGAGTGCAGGAAGTATTTCCTTTTCAGTTTCATTCCTAGCACCTAAAATAGCGATGACTAATAAATAGCCTCTTGAATAAACTGAAAAAGATCTGCTAGGTATTCCTCACCTCCCTCCTCCATGCCTCTGCACAAATGCTTAGAAACCAAGCGGCTGATCTAGGATTAAATACTTAGGTAGGCATTTCCAGACTTCCATGACCTCATTCCAATCTACACTTCTGGAGATTTCCTATTCCTTGCCTTCACATGCTTTGAATTCCAGACAAACTGGCTCACTTACTGTATACTATATCCTATCTCTGTATATTCAGAAAGATTGTCCTCCATGCCTAGATTAAATAGCAGCCTTTCCTTCAATTCTCAGCTGAAGATTGAGGTATTCACATGTGAAACTTTTCCTTCTCATTTATTGACATATTTGTTTTGATACGACAGATATCCAACAAACATTCAATAAACCCTCTTACAAAGCACATTCCCTGAAAAATAGCTATTTCATTGATTATTTAGCATCTTTGACAATATGATACTTTCATTTATATTTTAGCAGAATTTTGTTCTGTCCATAGTGACTTTATTTACATAGTTGTAATCATTGTATGCATTGTTCATTTGGATCTGACGAAGACCTTGCTGATTTTCTCACTTGTTGGTGCCTGTTGCATTGCCTTGTATTTACTTGTCCCTGTAGATGTTGTATTTACCAAGTAGTAATAACAGCCAGTACTTGTAGAGTAGTTTGAGGTTTGCAAAGCTCTTTACATATCTTACTTGAATGTAAACCTCTTGATGACAGAGGTTGTTTAATTTTTGTGTCTTTTATCCCTCACGCCTATGAAAGCACACATCAGGTACTTAAATATTTGCTCAATTGGATTCAGCTGATATGTTTACTGGTATTTGATGCTACGTGTAATTATGTAGCATTTAAAAATTATCCTTAATATGAAAAAGTATGGTAGCACATTGACGTAATTCTTTAGAAAGCATGTTCTGAATCTGCAGATAATTGACTTGTTTATTTTGGTATTTTTTTTTTCTGTTCAAGAAGAATGACCAAACTGTGTAAGTATTTATATATGAACATATATAATTTTGTTTTAGATAACAAGACATTTAACTTGTTTTTGTTTCTTATTAAAATTTTAAACATATTGTCATAATTTGTGTGGTAATCAGTCTAGACTGCATTAAGGATATCATATAGTGGCTTTAATTATCCTAAAAAGAATCAATGATTACTAAAAATTCTCACTTCTTAAACACTTCTTAAATTCCCCAAAATGTACTTTTATGGATGGTCTTGTACTGATTAAATCAAGCCTCAGAACAACTAGAATTGTTGAGATCCATAGTAATTCAAAAGAGATAGGTCTTATAGTATATAGGAAAAACTAAAATGGATGAAAAATGTCTATTTTCCAGCTTACAACATGTAGTTGGAGTTATTGCATCAGAATATATGTTTGGAACACACAAAGAAGATGGATAATACATGGGAATACATTGGGCCCAGAATTAAATAGTAGAAAGAGAACAGGTAAGATTGAAGTTTGGAAACTGCAAAGGTTTTTTTTTTAACAACTCCAACCAAAGATTCAATTTTTTCAATGTAAATATTTTCCTAGTAATAGTCTATGGTTGTGAATCTTGGACCACTACAATCTCTAATAAAATAAAGTTGCAGCTGACACAAGAATCAATACATGTTGATTCATGTTGATAAGGACCCATGTTGGACATGAGTATAGAGTCATAACTAATACAACTGAGGAAATGTGTAATAACATATTTTTTTAAAAAAAGATGGACTAGTCATGTAGCAAAAACAAAGGACAATAAATGTCTACCTGCTCCATTGGCCTCCTTGAGCAACGAAAAGATCTGGAGTGAGACATGTCAGTAAGATTATGGATCCATTTAAAGTATTGAAATATTCCTGATTGGAGTCATGTGGCTGTACATCACAGAACTTTCAAATCTCAGATAAACTAAAACTAAAAAGAACTTGAAGAGTAATATAAAAATACATAATGGGTATTAGCAAAGTGCAACTTGTTACCAGTGACCATTAAGAAAGGGAATAAAAATTGAATCAAAAATATAACTGGAAAAGAAAGTGGATCTGTCAGATCTACAAGAGACAACAGATGACCAATTTCAGTTACACACTGATACCCTAATAGAACAAAAATATTTGAGGTCTTCCTCTTTTTTTATATAGATAAATCTTATATGAAAGATGAAAAAGACATAGGCCACAAATTTCTTTGGTAAAAAGAGTACTTGAATCTATGTGTTGTATATAGTGTATGTGAAAATGTATCATTTTTGTATAGTTATTGGACTGTAAGTTCCTTGAAGGTAGGACCTCTTTTTTCTTTTTACCTCCAGCACCTAACACAGTTCTTGGCACATAGCAGGTGCTTAATAAATGCTTGGTTATTAACTGACTGATTGATTGTTGAGAATTGAAAGTAAATTTATACATTTTATAACATTTTAAATTTTGCCATTGAAAAGTACATGGAAAAAATAGCTTATTATAGCAATTCCATGGATCTGTGATATCATTAATGTACACATATTCACATTCTTCTATCTCTCTCTGCCTTAACACACATTCCTAAGAATAATGCATTGCATGTATTTATTTTTAAATTAACTGTGCATAGCATGAGTTGACACTTTGTTTTGAAAATTTCGTGATATCTTGATTATTAAAGAAAAGTTGAGGTATCATAAAACTAGACCTGAGAATAACTTAAAAAAAACTTTAAAAAGCAATTATTCTTTAGTTTAGTGATTTGATTGACAAAATAATGAAATTATTGAAAATAAAAAGAAAAATCCTTCCCAGTATGCCGTCAAAATGCAAGTAAAAGAAACTTTTAAGTATCATTGGAAATATGTGTTATGTTCTTTGGATATTTAGATAATAGCAAGCTAAGGATAATCATTCATCAATTTCAGGATATAATTAATATTCACTTATACATGAATTTATATCACTCTCGTTTTCTGCAGAGTCCCAGCAGGAAAAATTCTTATTTGAATTAACAGTTGCTGGATTCAAAATATCAACACCCCCTCCCAAGTTACAAAACTTAAACAATTTAGTCAGTTTTTTAAGTGGATATATTCCCAGTTCTTAGAATTGTTTAATTTTGGATATTGTTAACAAGGTGCATGAAAACTTTGTAGTTAGACATGAATGTAAAGCTCATTTGACACACAACTCAATTAAGAGTTTCATGATGTCAACAATTCACTGGAGCCAAAACCCTCCTTTATCAGTTAATCAACCAACACATATTTATTAAACATCTGTTATTGTGAACTCTTTTGTTGTTCTGCATTCTCAAAGGGGACTGTGATATCAGAGAGATAACACCATGACATGCAAATGAATTGAATTTGTAAGGGAGGGTTGGGTAGTCACCAGTCTCACTTTCTCCTCCAGAGCCATTTGGGTCCAGTGGCAAGATATAGATCAGGATGACTGGAGATGGCCCTGAATGGACAGCCCTGCCTCACTTAAATCCAACTGACTTGCATGTTATGGCATCACCTCCTTGATGTCATGGTCCTCTTCTAGAGCTAACAACAAACAACAACCTTTGTGAGTAGGAGCTGTCTCACTGGGGACTCAATTGGAACTGTCCAGTTGGGGAACACATTCTTTCTTTATTTCCGTTCCTTCCTTCCTTCCCTCCTTCCTTCCTTTCTTTCTTCCCTTCTTCATCTTCCCTTCCATTCCCTCTGTTCACATAGGGTATCATATCCTTACCTGAGGGTGCTTTGCCCCAAGAAATGTAAATTTTATTGCTAAAACCTCCCAACATATCTCATGGTTTAAGGACATTTCTCTCTTATGGATCATGCCTTAGGCCCAAATCACTCTGGCTTTCATTGACTGGCCTAGGATAGGTCCCAGGCCAAGCCCCACTTAGTCACTGTTTGGGCCCTGATTGGCTCAGAGTGAATGTAAATAGCAATTTGTTTTTGTGTGGGCCAGAAACCCTGAGGGTCTTCCCCTCCCAGATTATTATTATTTTTTTTAAATTAGGTCAACTAGGCCTTTCTCTGCCTCATTTCTTACTCTTTTGCTAGCATTGTGAGGAATGAAAACAAGAAGACATAGTTACCTACCTTCATGGGGCTTATTGACTTATTTGGAAGATGAAAGATAAATACATTAAGGTCATGTATTCATTTTTTTTTGGTTTGTTTTTGTTTTTTTTTTTTTTGCAGGGGGGAAGGCAGGGCAAATGGGGGTTAAGTGACTTGCCCAAGGTCACACAGCTAGTAAGTGTGTCGAGTGTCTGAAGCCAGATTTGAACTCAGGTCCTCCTGACTTCAGGGCAGGTGCTCTACTCACTGTGCCACCTAGCTGCCCCCTCATGCATTCATTTTGAAAGGAATATGGTATATAGTGTAAAGTGTTAGTCTGAATCTAATTTCTGCCAAACTGCCCAACTGTGTCTTAAGAAGATAATTATGGTGCCTGAATATAGGATGTATTGGACAGGAGAGAAAAAATGGAAGCAAAGAATTTGATTGTCATCCTATAATAGTGATCCAGGCATGAGATGCTCTAGGCTGAAAGGAAAGGGAAAAATTGACACAAAATATTTGAGGAGGAAGAATCGATAGGATTTGGTGACTGATTAGATAAGACAATATAAGTATTTTTCAAAACCTTTAAGTAAACCAAGGAGGCTAGAATGCCTGATATAAGTAAAACAATATACCACTATTATTTTGGGGAAAAATATTCTTTTAAAATTTTTTGTTATTCAGGTTGGCTGTCTGCTACAATCTAATAACAATAATATGTCATCTATATATTTCACTCTGCCTATGAAAACACAGTCCCTGAGATATTGTGAGCTTTTTTAGAAGGATGTTTGCATTTTATAAACAGATTTTTTATTCCAAAATGAGTGCTTGAACTCAAAAGCTTTTCTTTGAAGTAAAGAGACATTTGTAATACAAAAGAACCTTATCTTTTATGTTTTCTTTGTAGCACTTGGCATGCAAAAACAGCACGTGGCAAATATTTTCAAAATAAACCTTTGATTTATGTAAACAAACATTTAAGTTGATAGCATCCTAAATGCCCAAGTTAATATTTCAAAGGCAATCCTTTGCTTTGTATGTAGATAAACCTGAAAAGCTGAACATGTATTTCAAAATTATGATAAAACTCTTTACTTTGAAAAGAGGTCAGACAGTCGAAGCTTTGGCAAATGGTTCTATATTTGACTAGTTAATGAGAACATCCCTGTATTAACGCTATATCTATCTTCAGAGCTACTAACTCAAAGGTTGGGTGGTTATATGAAAACAGCTGACAACAAAAATGCTGACTTTCAAGGACAAGAAATACTCTGTGGGTGGATCCTTACTCTAGAAAAGTTATAGTCAGTGGCTTTATCTCTTTGACCACAGTTAAGGAGAGTATGTAATTAGACTATATTGTTTATGGTAAACCACTGGGTGTTTAAGATTAACTTCTGACTTTTTCAGTCTTCTTATACCTTACTTCCCTCCATGTACTCTATGATCCAGTGACTCTGGCCTCCTTGAAGGAGACATTCTATCTCCCAACTGTGCATTTTCACCGGCCATACCCCATGCTTGCAGTTGCATCCCTCTTCATCTTCTTACCTCTGCCTCCTGGCTTCCTTGGACTCTTTCAAGTCTCAGCTAAAATTTCACCTTCTTTAAGGTTAATGCCTTCCTTCACAGATTATCTCTTAAATTATTCTATATCTATCTTGTTTCCACATAATTGTTTGCGTGTTATTTCCCTAATTAGAGTGTGAGCAGAGCCTTTCCCCCCTTTCTTTGTATCCCTAGCAGTTAGCACAGTGCTTGGTACATAGTTGGTGATTAATAAATGCTTGTGGACTTGACTTACCTCCCTAAAGAGCTACCATGGTGGGCTTTTGCCTCTTTTGTCTATGGTGCAATATATAGAGTACTGAGTTTGTAGTCAGGAAGACCAGAGTTCAAATCTAGTCTCAGAAACTTATTTGCTGTGTGACCCTGGGCAAGTCACTTAAGATCTCTGTTTGTCTCAGTTTCCTTATCTGTAAAACGGGGATATTAATAACATCTATCTCCCAGGGCTGTTGTAAAAATCAAATGAAATAATAATTATAAAGCCTTTAGCATAGTACCTGACACATAGTAGGCACTATATAAATGTTAGCCTTTGTTATTATTATTTTTTCTATTTTGTCAGAGAGCAAGCACTGAAGCCTAGATCAAAGGCAAATACAAGCCAAACTGGTTGGACTACCTTATTATGTGAAGGATACAGAATTCAATTGCAAATGACCTTCCTCTATAATTTCAGAGATAAGTCTTAGTGAGCTGCCTAAGGTGCAGAGAGTTTAAGTTACTTACTATATTCACACAGCAAGTAAATGTCAGAGGTGGGACTTAAACACAGGTTTTCCTGACTCCAGTCCAATTACAACATGTTCTTTAATCTCTTACCATTTATAAATTCCCCATTTTTAGAGAAATTGAAATTTCATACCATTAAAATAGGAACTTTTTTTTACTTCTAAATCATTTATGACTTGATACCTCTAAAATATTTACTCGTGTTTTCCTAGAAAAATCTTGTACCATAGATTCCTGTTATTTCCCCTTTGTGATTGCAATTTGCCCAGTGAAAATTTAACATATGCACCAGTTGACCAGTGACAATGCATAATCTCAGTCTGTCTTATAATTCCTCTTCATTTGGTCTTTTCACGAACCTGGGGTGGGGAACTTGTGCCCTCTAGGCCACATGCAGCTTTCTAGGTCCTTGGGTATGGCCTTTTGACTGAGTCCAAGTTTTACAGAACACATTCTTTTATTAAGGGAATTTGTTCTGTAAGGTTTGGATTCAGTCAAAGGGGCACACTTGAGGACCCAGAGGGCCACATGTGGCCTTGAGGCTTCAGGTTCCCCACTCCTGAAATGAACTCTAATCATTCTCCTCTATCTTTTTTCTAATTACTAATATTTATTTATACATCCCGGTTTTTTCCTCATACTTTGTATAATGTGATGAGTATATAGTGATGGGAATAAAATTTTGTCAGGTCTTGTGCTGTTCCCATCTCTTTTCGCACAGTGCCTAGCATGTAGAAGGTGTTTAATAAATGTCGATTGATGAAAGAATGATAGGAAAGCAGTTAGAAAGCTCTAAGAATCACAGCTTTCAAACCATCTGTAGAATGTCAAATGAGGCATAAAACAGATATGTATACACATTAATGATGTTCACCATTGTCATTGAGGAGACACAATACAAAGGCTCTACTTCAAAGAGAGATTATCGACAGTGACATCTCCTATCAATGGCCTTATACTCATAACATTAAGCTCCAGGATATAGCAGAGCCTCCTAAATGAGATCAATAATCCCTCACAGAATTTGGACTAACCATGCATAAAGGCAAAAACAAATAGGAGGATCAAGAATGCTTGTTGCCTGGACTATGATATGCTGCTGAATGGACCACCTATAGAGCTTATCCTTCAGTGTGTATGTGTGTTTCTATATCTGTATGTGTATTCAGCATGTATACTGGCACAAACACTATATATGTGTGTGTATGTAAACACATATTATTATAAATATACATATACACACATATGTATCATACACACAAATACCTCCTGCTTATGTCTCTGTTTTTGCTCTTTACAGCTTTTCGGTATTGTTAAAGTCTATACAGACTTGAAAAACAAGCTAAATAGGTCACCTGTCCTATTCATCCAATGCATATTATAGTCTGGAGAATATATATTCTTTAGTGTATGTTTAATGTTTTCAGCCTATCTATATAATACATATAGGTATGTGTATGTATGTATACAGCATGTCCCCAAAGTGTTAGATTGTTTTTTTCTTTTTGTTTTGTCTTGCTTATTTTAAAAAATACTTATTTTTATTTTTGTTACATTTGAGTTCTAAGCTGTTTCCCTCCCTCCACATCCCACACTAGAGAAGGTCAACTTTTTTTTATTCCATAAATTAACCCATTTATTGTTGGACTATGGGCTATAGGTATTTGATAAGAAGATTTTACTGGTCTTTCAATTCCTTCAGTCTTCTGATGGCAGATTTGACTGTGACTGCAGAGGTGGTATTGTAGGTCCATGCACCACCAGCTACAGTTTTCATACAGGATCCACAATGCCGGATACCCACAGCCCGTCTCTTCATTTTGGTCTTGCCACAGAAGGAGCAGGTATACTTGGCATGCTGGCTAATTTCAATTTTCTTCACCATTTTTCTGAGGGATGCACCATAACGTGTTCCATATTTACAACAATTCTGACCTTCCTGGTGCGTTTAGCCATGTTGCCAGTTGCGGGGCTGGAGCTCAGAGAGGCGAAGGTCAACATTTGACACAGATATATATGTGAAGCTATACAATACCTAGTTCGATATATCATTTCTTTCTCTGGAGGTGGATTGCATCTTTCTTCACAAGTCCTTTGTAGTTGATTTGAATATTCACATAACTCAGAATAGCTTAGTCATGCACATTTACTCTTTGAACAATATTGCTGTTACTGTGTACAACATTCTCTTGGTTCTGCTCATTTCACTCTTCGTTATTTCATGCAGGTCTTTCAATGTTTTTCTAAAATCAATCTCCATCATTTCTTACAACACATTAGCATTCCATCACAAACATATACCACAACTTGTTCAGCCATTCTCTCAATTTTGTTATTTGCCACCACCAATATAAATATTTTAGAACATATAGGTTCTTTTGCTTTTTCCCTGATCATCTTGGGAAACATTCCTAAGAGTGATATTGCTGGGTCAAAGGGTATACACAGTTTTATAACTCTTTGGGAATTATTCCAGATTGTTCTCCACAATGGTTGGATCAGTTCACAGTTCCACCAACAGTGTATTAGTGTCCCAATTTTTACACATCCCCTCCAGCATTTGTCACTTTTCCTTTCTATCATTTTAGGTGTCAGATGGTATTTCAAAGTTGTTTTAATTTGCATTTTTCTAATCAATAATCATCAAGAGCATTTTTTCATATGACTACATATAGCTTTGATTTTTCCCAAAAACTGCTTGTTCATGTCCATTGACTGTTTATCAATTGGCAAATGGCTTATATTCTTATTAACTTGAAAAAGTTCTCTATATATCTGAGATACAGTGCCTTTTTTTCTATGTAACTTTTTATTTATTTAGTTTTCAGCATTGATTTTCACAAGAGTTTGAATTACAAATTTTCTCCCCATTTCTACCCTCCCCCCCACTCCAAGATGGCATATATTCTGGCTGCCCTGTTCCCCAGTCAGCCCTCCCTTCTGTCACCCCACTCCCCTCCCAACCCCTTTTCCTTTCCTTTCTTGTAGGGCAAGATAAATTTCTACGCACCATTGCCTGTGTATTTTATTTTCTATTTGCATGCAAAAACTTTTTTTTTGTTTTTGAACATCTGTTTTTAAAACTTTGAGATCCAAATTCTCTCCCCTTTTCCCTTCCCACCCGCCCTCCCTAAGAAGTCAAGCAATTCAACATAGGCCACATGCGTATCATTATGTATAACCCTTCCACAATACTCATGTTGTGAAAGACTAACTATATTTTGCTCCTTCCCAACCCATCCCCCTTTATTGAATTTTCTCCCTTGGCCGTGTCCCCTTTCGAAAGTGTTTGTTTTTGATTACCTCCACCCCCATCTACCCTCCCTTCTCTCATCCCCCCCTTTTTTATCTTCTTCCTCCTTTTTTCCTGTGGGGTAAGATACCCAAATGAGTATGTATGGTATTCCCTCCTCAGGTCAAATTTGATGAGAGCAAGATTCACTTATTCTGCCTCACCTGCCTTCTCTTCTCTTCCTACAGAACTGCTTTTTCTTGCCACTTTTATGCAAGATAATTTACCCCATTCTATCTCTCCTTATCTCCCTCTCTCAATATATTCCTCTCTCATCCCTTAATTTGATTTTATTTCTTTTAGATATTGTCCCTTCATCTTCAACTCACCCTGTGCCCTCTCTCTCTCTCTCTCTCTCTCTCTCTTTCTCTCTCCACATACATATATACATAAATACACACTCACATATACACATATATACATAAAGATATATATATATATATGTATATACACACACACACACACACACATATATATATATGCATATTCCCTTCAGCTACCCTAATACTGAGGTCTCATGAATGACACACATCATCTTTCCATGTAGGAATGTAAACAAAACAGTTCAACTTTAGTAAGTCCCTTGCAATTTCTTTTTCTTGTTCTTTTTCTTGATTACCTTTTCATGCTTCTCTTGATTCTTGTGTTTGAAAGTCAAATTTTCTATTCAGCTCTGGTCTTTTCACTGAGAAAGCTTGAAAGTCCTCTATTTTTATTAAAAATCCATATTTTGCCTTGGAGCATGATACTCAGTTTTGCTGGGTAGGTGATTCTTGGTTTTAATCCTAGCTCCCTTGACCTCCGGAATATCACGTTCCAAGCCCTTCGATCTCTTAATGTAGAAGCTGCTAGATCTTGGGTTATTCTGATTGGGTTTCCACAATACTCAAATTACTTCTTTCTGGCTGCTTGCAGCATTTTCTCCTTGATCTGGGAGCTCTGGAATTTGGCAACAATATTCCTGGGAGATTTCTTTTTGGGATCTATTTGAGGAGGCGATCGGTGGATTCTTTCAATTTCTATTTTGCCCCGTGGCTCTAGAATACCAGGGCAGTTCTCCTTGATAATTTCTTGAAAGATGATATCTAGGCTCTTTTTTGATCATGGCTTTCAGGTAGTCCAATAATTTTTAAATTATCTCTCCTGGATCTATTTTCCAGGTCAGTGGTTTTTCCAATGAGATATTTCACATTGTCTTCCATTTCTTCATTCCTTTGGTTCTGTTTTATAATATCCTGATTTCTCATCAAGTAACTAACTTCCACTTGCTCCAGTCTAATTTTTAAGGTAATATTTTCTTCAGTGATATTTTGGACCTCCTTTTCCATTTGGCTAATTCTGCCTTTCAAGGCATTCTTCTCCTCATTGGCTTTTTGGAGCTCTTTTGCCATTTGAGTTAGTCTATTTTTTAAGGTGTTGTTTTCTTCAGTGTATTTTTCGGTATTTTTTTGGGTGTCCTTTAGCAAGTCATTGACTTGTTTTTCATGATTTTCTCACATCCTTCTCATTTCTCTTCCCATTTTTTCCTCTACTTCTCTAACTTGCTTTTCCAAATCCTTTTTTGAGCTCTTCCATGGCCTGAGACCAGTTCATGTTTTTCTTGGAGGCTTTTGTTGTAGGCTCTTCGACTTTGTTGTCTTCTTCTGGCTGTATGTTTTGGTCTTCTTTGTCACCAAAGTAAGATTCCAAAGTCTGAGACTGAATCTGGGCATGTTTTTGCTCCCTGGCCATATTCCCAGCCAACAAACTTGACCCTTGAGTTTTTCAGTGGGGTATGACTGCTTGTAGAGTTAAGAGAACTATGTTCCAAGCCTGGGGGAATGCACCAGCTCTGCCACACCAGCACTCCTCCTTCCCCAAGAACCCCCAACCTGGACTGGACTTAGATCTTCAGCAGGCTCTTCACTCCTGCTCTGATCTGCCACTTAATTCCTCCCACCAGGTGGGCCTGGGGCTGGAAGCAACTGCAGCTGTATGTGAGAAACTGTCTATAATTTTTTTTCCTCGATTTTCTGCTTTCCTTCTAAGAAATCTTGGCTACATTGGTTTTATTTGTATAACCCTCTTTTAATTCAATATAATCAATATTATCCATTTCACATCTCATGATGCTATCTTTTGCTTATTCATAAATTCTTCTCCTATCCATAAATCTGACTGGCAATGGGTTCCATGGTCTTCTAATTTACTTATGATATTTCCCTTTTATCTAGGTCAGTATCAATTTTGGCCTTATCTTGGTAAATGGTGTAAGATAGTGTTCTATATCTAAGTTCTGCTAGACTGCTTTCCAGTTTTCCCAACAGTTTTTACCAGGAAAGTTTTATCCTGAAAGCTTAAATCTTTACATTTATCAAACACAAGGTTACTATAATAATTTACTACTGTGTATTATATATCTATTCTATTCCATTGATCAACCATTCTATTTCTTAGTCAGTACCATATAGTCCTGATAATTACTACCTTGTAATACAGTTTATGATCTGGAACTGATAGACCTCCTTCCTCTACATTTTTTTTTCATGAATTCTTTTGATATTATTGATCTTTTGCTCTTCCAAATGAATTTTGTTATTTTTTCTGGATCAATAAAATGATTTTATTTGGTAATTTAATTTGGATGGTACTGAAAACATTATTTAGATAGAATTATCATTTTTATTATATTGGCTCTGCCCACCCATGAAAAATTATTTTTTAATTATTTAAATCTGATTTTATTTCTTTAAAGTGTTAAATAATTATATTCATGTTATTATGAACATAATTATATTCAGTTTATAAGCTATTAAAACATAAAACTAATCTAAGATTTTGAGGATATATATATGTATATATCATATCTTAGGTATTACAAATACACAGTGATCATACTTATATGGTCATAGGTCTCTTGGAGAATTGAAGTGTGCACTTAATGTAGATATGAAAGTGCTTCAAACAATTCTTTCCCACAGATATTATGTACTAAAGATACTTGAGATACTGCGGTATGGTAGAAAGAGCAGTGAAATAAGTTAGGATATCAGTCCTCCCTCTGCCATTGAGTAGGTACATGATTTTGGGAAAAATCACTATTGCTCTGGGCCTCAGTTTTCCCGCCTGGAAAGTGATGGGACTTTGTTAGATAATCTCCAAAGTACCTTCTAGCTCTAACATTCTGTGCTCTAATTTCTAGTCTCAATATCTGCTTTTAAAAAACAAATGTTTTGTTCTGAAAAATAAATACTTTGAAGATGAATCAGGTTGGCATTGTACCAAAATATCTCTCATTTCCCACTGGAAGCTAAAAATAACTTTCAGTAATTTTAAATTCAGAAATTTATTAAATATCTTAGAACTCAAGTCTAGACCAAAGAGTCAAGGATGTTGTTAGTATCCTTTCTACTGTGCGCTAGGTGGACAAAATCATTATGCAGACTTAGGAGATAGGACTCTGGCAAAGAGATGAGCTAGGTCATTATTTCTTTTATTTCCTTTGAAGCCTATTGAACTATGTCTGCCAGAATGGGATGCTTTTGGAAAACAGGAGCTGCCCTGTCTCAGCATGCTTAATTTGGTATTTCAAATTGGAAAACATCATCATTCATCTAAAGACTTTCTTTTCTGACTACTGCTTGTTCTTTACTTTAGTTTCTTACTTGCAAGCATTTCTGTCCTCAACTAATTTTTTTCTCAATAGTAAATGTCTGAAAATTCAATAAAAATGAGTAATTCTTGATCATCTAAAGTAATACCATAGAAACAGTTGAATTAACAAAGCAGAAGCAATGTAAGAGGAAAGAGGCATGGCTAAGCTCAATTTCAATGCCAACCTGCAGCCTGGGATATTAATTATGAACTACTTTGGCATACTAACTCATCCCAAAGAATAGCACACTGTGGTCTTGCAAATTTTTTTGTTCTGAGAAATCATTAGTTGTGTTGGAAAACCTGATGTCTAAAAATTCTTCTAATTTGGTAATCTATATTTCTTTTCCTTTTTAAATGATAAACATTTTGAAAGCAGGAAAAAATGTATGAGTGTAAATGTTTCAGATATGAATAAAAGTTGAGCTGTTGTTTAGTTGTTTCAGTTTTGTCTGGGTCTTTTTGACCCCATTGGAGTCTTGGCAAAGATCCTGGAATGGTTTGCCATTTCCTTCTCTGGCTCATTTTTTACAGATGAGGAATTGAGGCAAACAGGGTTAAGTGACTTGCTCAGGGTCACACAAATAGTGTCTGAGGCTAGATTTGAATTCAGGAGGATGGTCTTCCTGACTTCAGGCCTGGGTGCCTCCATGGTGCCACTTCACTGCCCATGGAGTTGAGATGATTCCTCTAAACTGAGAGTCATCAAAGAAAACTTTTAAAACTAAAAATTTAACTGCCTAACTATATGCTATTTACCTAAAAGTTTTTGTGGAATGCTTACTTAATGTCTCACTATTTCTGTTGAGTTGAGCACAGTAAGAATGTAAATATAGAAACTAAGAAAAGTTAAAAAAATATTTAAGTGGTTCTGGCTCATTCAATTCTCCCCCCTCCACCCAAGTAGAGTTAAAGAAGACCCTCAGGCTATGAAAGACACTTTATTTTTTAATAAAGTGTTCGAAATCCTCCTGGATCTTACCATAGCTGCTAACAGGTAGAAAAATTAACTGGTTGGATTTGCTTCTGCTCCTTTCCTATTTTGTTTGAGGTGCAGAGAAATGACCAAAAGGCAGATTGCCAGAGAGAGACATAGGGAAATAAGAGTAAGGAAAATCCACAACCAAATGTTTGAAAAGGCTAAGTGAATACTTATTGGGGATATTGTAGATGGAACTCTTGCACACATACAGGTTGTAATAAGTAGTCACTCCAATTCTTCCCAAAGTTGAAAAGACAGACACCAACTTGTCTTTTTGAGTATTCACCATAGACATGGGAATGGCAGTAGGGTTTAAGGAAGAGAATGTCCCTTGTCTTCTTTACTTTTACTCCCTCCTGAGTCCTCCTTATAAGAATTATAGTGACAGAAAGCAGTATTTGCTACACAGTAGGTTCAAAGTATAGAATAGAGGGAGCCAGAAACTGTTCCTTCTTTTTAACTTATGCAGCAGTCTAAATCTTTGTAACTCTGAGTTTGCCATAATATACCCAAGTCTATGCCACTATAGTAAGGGTTGCGAAGAGAATGCCCTTGCTGCTTCTGCCTGGTTACATGTGCAAGAATCGTTAGTGAGTCCCTGGCTGCCTTTAGCTCCATGTGATTTAGTTGATGAAAGGCCTTAGTTTTTGGTATGTCATCTAGTCTTTCTTTTGAAAATCTCTAAGAAGAAATCTGCTGCTCAATGGGACAGTCCATCTCATTTTTTGCACAAAGCTAACTGTAAGGAATTTCCTCACTCCCCCTTATGTTGAATTCAATTCTGCCTCTTTGTAATACTTTTGTGCTCTCTAGGTCTGTCTTCTGGAGCTAAGCTGTAAGAGTTGAATCCTCCTACATGACAGTCCTTCAAATACTTGAAGACAAAAGCATGTTCCCCCTAAATCTTCTCTTTTTAAGGTTAAACATTCCCTGTTCCTCCAACTGATTCTCAAGTGACATGATTGCTGTCATGATAGCTATACTGGGTTGAAAACTGACTGGGAGGTAAGGGAATGGAGACAATAAGTGTAGATTGCTCTTCTTTTTAGGAATTACTTTTTTATGAGAACAATTACTTGTTTTTTTTTGTTCTTAAATTGTTCTTGAAGAACAATTACTTGTTCTTTATGAAATCATTTCAAATTTTACCTTGTGAAGCTATTTAGACAATTGACAAATGACAATAAATCTAGTCTCAATACCAGGTAGGCCTTTTTCTGCAGCACTTTTTGTTCATTCCCAATGCACAGGGCCAAGATGAGTATCCTCATCATTATCTCAGATTTAGCACTGAAAAGGATTAAACTGAGCTTATAGTTTTTCCTTAATTATTACATAGTAGATACTTTTAATTAAGCCATTCATTATTGAGCATCTTTCTGTTGTTCAAGTTCTCAATACCACAGCTAGATTGTTCAGAATGATTTTGATAACTGAACTGCTTTATTAATTTTCAAAAGTATAAATATGTAGAAAGGTCTTAAGGATACAGTTGACTTCTGATTTATATTTTGGTCTTTATTCATACAAGTAGGTGCCTGGTCTTAGAGTCTATAGTCCTAAGTCATTTGTCAAGAGACATTTCAGTTTCCTCTGTTTGGAAGACAGATTCATCAGTTTATGTCGGATAAAGCTGTCTTAAAGTTCAACGTCTCAGTGATGAAGCAATCCCATAGAAAAGAGTTTGTAGCCCTTTCTAAACAGGAGAATTGAGAGCATATTTTGTTCAGGATTTTCCTTGGCAAGATTATCCTTGTTTTGTTCTTTGTCATGAAATGCATATATATTTTTCCAATAAGATCGCTTGTTTTTGTTCTAACTGAATGTTTGCTTTCTGAAGGAGAAGAAGAAGAAGAAAGCAACAAGCTACTAACACGTGTTCCTTCTGAGACAATATTAGAATTCACGGTCAGCTCAACCTTGAAAAAAGAATGTGTTATTCTTTGCACCCATACTTCACTATTTACCTAAATTATATTCTGTGGGAGGGGAGTTTGTCCAGATCTTATCCTTGTTGACAGAAAAATACACTGGTATGGAACATATTCTAATGACTACATCTAATTTTCAGACACGGTAAATCATTGAAAACAACATGAGAAGTGTTTCCAAAACAATCTAAAATAAAGAACAGTAACAATTAAACAGGAAACTGCCTGGAACAGAGTTTTGTAATCATTTAAAAAATATGATTTAGGACTTGTGGGTTCTGGTCCTGGAACTGCTACTGACTTTCCCTGTTCACAAATGTAGGCAAATTATTCAACATTTCTGTGCTTCAATTTTCTCATATATGAGAAAAAATCCTCATACATATAGTAAAAAGTAGTTTGAAATTTTTTGAGATTCTTGCTGCAAGATGTTTATTAATAAAGAGGACATTACTTTGGAATATATTTGACATATTAAAAGAGCATGAGAGGCAGCATGGTGTAGTGAATAGAGAGTTGGCCTCAAAGCCAGGAAGACTTGGGTTTCAGTCTTGCTTCTGACACATTCTAATTGTGTGATCTTGGCCAATTCACTTAAGCTGATAGTTCTTTAGACAATTCTCTAAGATGGTAAGTGCCAAATAAAAAGTATTGATTTTCATTGGTAGAAGGAATTTCCTCACCTGGGAATTCCCTATACCAATGAAATAAAAAATCCAGTCCATATATCTAAAACTGTTTTCATGGTCCTTCAATGTTTATGTACTGGGTTTATTCTGCAAGATTTTCTATGTGTTGCTTTGTACATTTAAGCTAATCAGTTTGAAATCCCCAATCATCTCAAGACTTCACCATCTTTAGTATGGATGAAATCTACAAATACATATATATATATATATACATATACATACATACATGTATATATAAAATTCAATCTTACTCTATTGTTTTTAGTATTAATTACTATAATATCAATTAGCCGTAACTCTTATGTGTAGCCACGAACTCCTGAACAATCAAATATTTCTATTTCCAGAGATTAATTTACAAGATGATTACCAATTTTATGCCTTACTTTGCTTAAGTCATTTTTCTATGAGTGGGGTGAGGTGGAGGATGTTCATGACCATTGATTTTGTCTGTTTAGGATAATTCTAGTACAAAAACTCTCTTCATCAATGCTAAGTGGTATCTCATTTATAATTTATAATCTTAGAGATTGTGGGCCACTGAGACGTTTTACTTGCCCATAGTCACATGGCTAGTCTATGTCACAGGTAGGACTCAAACCCAAATCTTCCCGATTCCAAGGCCGCATTGCCTCAGATGCCATTCCTTACTCTAATTTTATCATTTAAAACATCTCAGCAAAATCAACCAATCCACCGATCAACAAGCATTTATTAAGCATCTGTTATGTGACACAGAACTGTGTTAGGCTTTGGGAATATCAGTGTGAAAAATGAAAAACTATCTGATGTCAGCAAGCTTGTCATACAGTATTTTTTTAAAAACTATATCTTTGTTTCATTAAATATTTTCTAACTGCATGAAAAATTCTTACATTAGTTTTTAAAAAATTGTGAGTTCCAAATTCTCCCCTTCTCTTAGTTGATTCTCTAGGGTTCTTGAAGCACACCATCATATCATCTGAAAAAAGTGGTAGTTTGTTTCCTCACTGCTAATTCTTCTTCTTCTGATTTCTTTTTCTTGTCTTGTTACTATAGAAAGTATTTCTAATACAATATTGAATAATAGGGGGGATAATCAGCAACCTTGCTTCATCCTTGATGTTATTAAAAAGGCCTCTAACTTATCTCCATTACAGATAATGTTTGCTGATGGTTTTAGAACATTTTAAGGTAAGCTCTGTTGATTCTTATGCTTTCTAGTGTTTTTTTTTAAATGGGAATGGGGTGTTGTATTTTGTCAAAAGCCTTTATTTTTGCATATGTTGATATAATCATGTAATTTTTGCTAATTGATAGAGTTAATTATGCTAATAATTTTCCTAGTATTGAACCTGCTCTGAATTCCTGCTATAAATCCCTCCTAATCATAGTGTAGGATCTTTTGGATATATTGATATAATCTCTTTGCTATTATTTTATTTAAAATTTTTTACATCAATATTCAATGGGGAAATTAGTCTATAGTTTCTTTCTGTTTTTTTTTTTTTTTTGCTTTCCCTGGTTTAAGTATGAAAACTGTATTTGAAATATAAAAGGAATTTGGTTAGATGACTTCTTTACCTATTTTTTCCCAATAGTTCATATAGTATTAGGATTAATCGTTCTTCAAATGGTTGGTAGAATTAACTTGTAAATCCACCTAGTCCTGGAGATTTTTGTAGGAAGCTCATTGATAGCTTGTTCAATCTCTTTTTCTAAGGTAGAATTATTTAAATATTCTGTTTCATTTTCTGTAAATCTGAGCAATTTATATTTTTGTAAATATTTATTTATTTCACTGAGATTGTCAGTTTTGCTGGCATATAATCAGGCAAAATAATGCCTAATAATTGCTTTAATTTTCTCTTAATTGGTGTTGCATTTATCATTTTCATTTTTGATCTTGGAAATTTGGTTTTCTTTTTAAATTCAAATTAACCAATGGTTTATCAATTTTATCATTTTTTCATAATCTAGCTCCTAGTTTCATTCATTAGTTCAATATTTTTTACTTTCGATTTTATTAATCTCTCCTTTGATTTTCAAGATTTCCATTTTGCTATTTAGTTGGGGATTTAAATTTTTTTTATTTTTAAAAATTGTATGTCCAATTCATTCATCTGCTTGTTCTCTATTTTACTGCTTTGGCTACATCCCATAAATTTTGGAATGTTGTCTCATTGTTATCATTCCCTTTAATGAAATTATTGATCCTTCCTCTGATTTATTCTTTTACCCACTCATTCTTTATGATTAGATTATTTCATTTCCAATTAATTTTTAATCTATGTTTTCATGGCCCTTTATTAAATTTAATTTAATACATTCCATTCCATTTATTACATTACATTTATTGCATCCTAAAAGGGTGCATTTAATATTTCTTTTTTTCTGCGTTTGGTTGTCAGGTTTTTGTGCTTTTAATACATTGTCAACTTTGGTGACGATACCATGTATGACTGAAAAAAATTTCATTCAGTTTTCTCCTGAGGTCTATCATAGTTAATTTTTCCAATATTCTACTGATCTCCCTAATTTCTTTATCATTTATTTTATTGTTAGATGTATCTAACTATGAAAGGGAAATATTGTGAGTCTCTCTCTCTCTCTCTCTCCCTCTCTCTCTCTCCCTCTCTGTGTGTGTGTGTGTTTAACTGGAAGTCATCATTGGAAATAAGTTTCCTCCTACTTTTGTCCACCATGTATAGTGTTATTTTTTTCAGGATTTTTAGTGTCTCTTTTACCAAGCTGTAAATTGTATTTTCATAATTTTTTTCCTAGCTCTCATTTTTTTTCTTACCTATTTTTCCCTCTGTCACTTTGATTTTGAAAAATCATTTATTAGTCCTTTCAGGAATTCTTGTTTGACTTGTGTCTAATTCACATTTTTCTTTGAGGTTTTGCTTGTAGGTATTTTCATTTCATTATCTTCTTCTGAGTTTGTGTTTTGATCTTACATATCACCCCATTAGCTTTCTAGGGTCAGGTTCTTTTTGTTTGTTCATTTTCCCCAGCTTATTTCTTTGCTTTGAATTTATGTTATAGTTGAATTCTGTTTCCTGCATGGGGTGGGGAGTGGCATTATTATAAACTTTAGGCTACCCTCTTCCCTTGTGTCACAGATTTCTCATTCTGATCTCCTAAGTTCTCTTGGGCTGAAAGAATGTTTCATCCTGACCTTTGTTTGTTCTGTCACTCCAGAATTCGATTTGAGGCATTATTTTAAAGTTGTTTTTGGGAGGATTTTGGGGAGAAGTCAGCTGAGTGTTTCCTTTATTCTGCCCTCCTGCTTCATCCCTTGGAAGTCCTCATATAATTTTGATTTTGTGGAATTGCAAATACATGTAGATTCTTCTAATATGAAAGCAGGTCTACATGTCTACTTTTTAATGAGATGATAGAATTTAACTTGCTCATTTTGTGAAGGTTTGTGTTAATGTCACACAAGTGAGGAGTCAGTGGAGAGGGACACAATGGACAAAGGTAGGAGGAAGCATATTTCCAATGATGACCACCAGTATATGCAAGAAAGAGACTAAGATACACCTTGGAGGACATATATGACCAGAAGAGGAGGTGGATCATCATGTGGAGATAGTAGGGGAAAAAATAAGACCAACCTGAGATTTATGCTGGTGGCCATGAAATGTAATAAAATCTAGAAAAAAGCCTCCCCCACATTGGGTGAATGGTTCCTCTTTAGAGGACCTGTGAAAGAACATGGATGAGAAATGCATGCGATGAGAACATATAGATGGGTTGCAATTTGCATTGAGTAATATAGAGCGCTTTCCAGAGTAGTGATTTCAAGGACTTTTACTCCATGGAAAAGCAATGTGTTAGGGTGGATCAAGCCCTGGGCTTAGTCTTAGGGTGGTCTAGTTTAATGTTGGTGCCTACCCTCTGAGATTATTTCCAATTTATCCTGCTTACATCTTGTTTGTACATAGTTGTTTGACTCTTTTCTCTCTCCATTAGACTGTGAGAATCTTGAGGGCAGGGACTGTTTTTGATTTTCTTTGTATTTCTAGAGCTTAGTGCAGTGTCTTGCACATAGCAGGGGCTGCTATTAATGCTTAATGCTTCCTGACTTGACACACCATCTCAGGTATTTCCTATTTGTATGATTCCAGGCGAGTCACAACCTCTCTGAGCCTTAGTTCCTATAGCTAAAATGAAAATAATAATAACACCTCCCTCCCAGCACTGGCATGAGAAAAAATGAGATAATGTGTGTAATGGGTTTCAGAAACTGAAAGCACTATATAAATGAGGAGTATTTCATCTCACAGAATAACATGATTTAGAAAGCATTATATGTCAGATCTCCCTAAGAAGATCGGCTATCAAATTTGCAGGAATCATTGCAATGGAACAAGTAATATCATCTGTATCCTATTTAGTGGCAAGCTTATTATTTTAAGGCCCAATAATTAATGTTACTCTTCCAGGAAAGCCTATTCTGGAGAAATACTGAATTTTATTTCATCATGAAGATTCATCTACTCACTACAATAGAAAAAAATTTTCTGGAAACTGATCATTTTAACAAATACTATACATGCCATTGATTATTGTATTGTTATATACATTTATATTTGTATGTGTAAATGCTGCTTTTGTACAAGCAGCATGGTATAGTAGATAGAAAGCTGGCCTTGGAACCAGGAAGACTGGCGTTGAATTCCTGCTTTTGACACATACTGGCTATGTGACCTTGGGTAAGTCACTTAATTTCTGAGTACTCTAGGACTAGGGATTCTCTAAGGCAATAAATCACAGAGAAGGTACTGGCCTGCATGGGTAGAGGAAGTTTCCTCATCTGGGACTTTCCTTCCTTTATATCAGTGAAATCACAGGTTTAGTTCCTATCTCCATCCCTACCCTAACCTCAATGTCCAGTACCTCAAGCTACAAGGGCAATGAAAATGTCATTAATTGTAAATTAGTAAGTGGTGTGTGCTTGTACTGGGTCAAGTGAGCTGATTGTTAAATTTTACATTTATACTTTAGAAATTGGCAAACACTATAAATCATGACTTGGTCTATTATTTTATTGACTGTCTAGACTTAAAATGATGGACAAAATGTTAATGTTGCAGATTAAACTCAAAAGTTCATTGTACATACATATGTGTGTGTGTGTGTGTATATATGTATATATATATATTTTTTTTTTTTTGCTGGAGAGTCTGTTGTTAAATATGTACCAGCATACCTCTGTTTCCATGTGACAAGTTCTGTAACTTCACCAAATATAACTCAGAACTAAATCCTGTCTTTCATTTCTGGGACAATGTTAGTGTAAAAAAAAAAACCAGACCTTAAACATATTGCATATATTCCTCTAAAACATATTGTATGGTTGCAATTTGTTGTCCAAATAGTATTGTATTACATATACAACACACCAAATTGTGAAGGAAAATCAGTGCCACTGGATTCAGTACCTGAAGGAAAGTCAGTAATCCTAGGATGATTGAATCTGGAACTTCTGCCATCATTTTCTCTACCCTTCAAAATCCAGATTATGGAATGAAACCAGTTGAAATATTAAATATATGCACTCAAAAAAGATTTCTCACTTTTGAAAAAGAAATTTCCCAAAGGAAATTTTATATTAACTCGTTCTAAATAGACAGCTTGGGTACTTTGTTTTTTGCCCTTCTATTCAAAATGTTAGCTCTAACAATAAGAGCTCTCCCAGCTAGAATTTCTCAGAACTACAGCTGCTTTTCTCAGTGATAGCCTATCTCTTGCAGGAAAACTTAGCAGATGTTGAATTCTGATCACTGAATGATGTTAGTTTCCTGTCTGCTTTATATAATTTAAGCAAGAGATTGAATTTCAGCTTTAGTGAAAATGTAATTGTATTATCACAACTTTCATGTTTTCTTATCTAAAACAACAAAGACAAAAATGTCTCATTCAAAATATCCTTGCCAGCTTTAACACTATAACCATATAAAAGAATAGTAATGATGATGGTGGTGATTGCTAACATTTATATGGTGAATACTGTGTGCCAGGCAGTTCGCTAAGTGCTTTACCAATATAATTACATGTGATCCTCTCAATAACTTTGGCAGATAGGGGCTCTTATTATCCTTATTTTATACTTGAGGAAACTGAGGCAAACAGAGGTTAAGTGACTTGTCCAGGGTCACACAGCTAGTAAGTGTTTGAGACTGGATTTGAACTCTCGACTTCAGGTCCAGCATTCTATCCTCTTTGCCACCTAGTTACTATTTTAAAATGCCAAACCTAATAAGATTACTAATGAGAATTAAAGCGTATTCCAAGAATTTATGATTTTGTGTCTATGCTTTCTGTCATGTGAATGAACACAATGATTAGTGACAAAAAATAGATTATGGCCACACAATGGAAAATAGAAGCACTTAAATCAAATAAAAAAATACCTTATTACCCCCACCTCTTTGGCTGCTTCCACCGATTATGTTTTAGCTTCAGTTATCTGCATAATGAACTCAGTTACCCCCTTTGTATTCAATTAAATTCGAGAAACATTGATTACTTCCTGCTAACCTGTTTCCCACAAACTACACTACCTGCTGTTGCCTGATTTCTGTATGCTGCCTATACCTCCATGCAGTTGTGTCTTCTGGTGCTCTGGCCTGAAACATACTTCCTCCTTATCCTCACTTATTAAAATTATTCTTTGCCTCTAAGGCTCAGCCTAGTTTCCACCTCCTCCTTCAAGGTTTCGCTGATTGTCCCAGCAAAAAGTGTTCTCCCTTTTTAAAAGTTTGCCTAGAGCACTTTATCTCTCCTTTGATTCTGTCATGGTCTATTTGTAACATATCTGTGTGTGAATTTTTTTTTTGAGGAGGGAAGACAAGGCAATTGGGGTTAAGTGACTTGCCCAAGGTCACACAACTAGTAAGCATCTGAGGCCTGATTTGAACTCAGGTCCTTCTGACTCCAGGGCCAGTGCTCTACTCACTGCACCACCTAGCTGCCCCCTCTGTGTGTGAATTTGGGTTGCACTTTTATTATCTTCCATCCTTGGATCACCAGCACCAAGCACAGAGCCTTGCATGTAGTAGACATTTGATCATTATTTTTTTAAATTTGAATTTACAGATTATATTGCCATGCATAGGGACTGTGACTGAAATGTACTATGATACTAACACAGTAATAGAAATGCCTCTAAGGGATCCTAGGTGGTAGATTTTTATGTAATCTTTCTTGCCACATGGGAAGCACTGCTTGAGTATTTTTGACGAGCTTTGATTCCAAGCAAAAGTGCCATTAAAGACCCTGATGATTATATGCAATGTATACAATTCTACAGGACACGAATTAATGAATAGCTCCCATTGTTCAGGAATGAAATAGGAATCCTCTCTAAGAATGCCAAAGTCAAAGTTAATTTGCAGTTAGCTCTTTATGTTGACTTTCAGATTGTAGTACGCTTGTATTACATATAGTACATTTAAAGTTGATATAGAATATACAATAAATCTTTATTATCAGAATTTATTGAATGAAAAGGTACATTTTTAAGTGTCTGTTGAGGATCATAGCTTTCTTTTTTTCCAAGTATTTGAAACTGTAAATGGGAGACAATGGTAAAAGTCTGTCTCTGGCAAGAAGATTCTGCAAAGGCCTCCTCTCTAAAAGTGAATGCTGAATCTATACATGCACGTCTTTGTTTCTAAAGTGTAAACAACATGAAAGAATCTACTTCAGTTACTGATGTTGTCGGAGGGGCTGATGTCCATGCACTATTTGATGTGAAAAGGAGATGTGAGAATTCTCAATGTGCCGGATCATTTGACATAATTTTCAGCAGCCTGTCAATTTCTATTTCTTTTATGTTTCCCCTCATCTCCCCATCCCGTGTCTTCAAATTCTCCAGTACTGCCAGACAGTGCTCTGCGCACAGGAGTTATCAATACTCTAATGACCTATCTTTGTTAATTACTGATATTTATTTGAAGTGCTTTATATACATTATTTTAGTCTTATAGCAATCCTATGAGGTAGATAGTATTTCACAGCTGAGGAAACTGTTCTCTTAATGATCAATTCCAAAGGGCTGAAAAAACCCCAAACTCAGGATTTGTGAGGTTTCACTTTCCTTCCTAGGAAGCAGTCCTCCATAACACTTCTCCACCATCTCTGCTCATTGTAATGCCTATTCACCAACCTGGGCAGCTAGGTGGTGCCATAGTGCAGAGAGCACTGGGCCTAGAGTCTGGAAGACTCATCTTCCTGAGTTCAAATCTGCCTTCAGACACTTACTGGCTGGGTGACCCTGGACCAGTCCCTTAACCTATTGTCCTCAGTTCCTCATCTGTAAAATGAGCTGGAGAAGGAAATGGCAAACCACTCCAGTATCTTTTCCATGAAAACCCCAAATTGGGGTCCTGAAGAGTCAGACGTGACTGAACAAAAGCAAAGCAATTCCCCAACTATCATTTTCCTCTTTTCTATACCACTATCTTGCACTCTACCTCTGGGGCATTCAGTTCTGATAGGTGAGCTTTAAAACTATCTTGTTGGGAAGCAGGACTCCGTGCCATTTCCTGGCAACTTCCATACCACATGACCTGCATGTTGGATATCTGTCTGCCACCCCTCCTGCACCACCCCATTTTCCAGTTCTCTCTTATGTGTTATCTTCCTGTGGGGCAGCTAGGCAGACCAGTGGATAGAGCCCTGGGCTTGGAGTCAGGAAGTCCTGAGTTCAAATGTGGCCTCAGACACTTATTAGCTATGTGACACTGTGCAAGTCACTTAACTTCCAGGTTCCTTAGTTTCCCCATCTGTAACATGGGGCTAATAATAGCACTACCTCCACAGGGTGGTTGTGAAAATCAAATGAGAAAGGCAGAGCCAAGATGGCAGAGTAAAGGCAGAGACTCGCCTGAGCTCTCCTCCAAAACCTTTAAATAATGACTCTAAACAAATTCTAGAATGGCAGAACCCACAAAAAGACAGAGTGAAAAATTTTCTAGCCTAAGACAACTTAGAAGGTTGTCAGGAAAGGTCTGTTGCGCCAGGATGATAGAGGAGCACAGAGTAGCACTGTCCAGCGCAAGCTGCGCCAGGGCAGACTGGGCACCACCAAACCCAGGGTGACTGAACTGGTGGCAGCAGTGGTAGTTTCCAGATCTTTCAGCCCACAGATGCCAAAAACAACTTAGAAGGTCAGCAGCAAAGGTATGTTGCACCTGGGTGAGTGTGGAGCACAGTCCAGCACAGGCTGTGCCAGCATAGCTGCGGCCTCAGCAAACCAGGAGCAGGCTTTGGCAACCACTGAATCAGCAGCAGCAGCAGTGGCTGCTCCCAGAGCTCTCAGCCCACAGGCGATAAGGGGGTCCAATAGCTGGTTGAAAGCAGATTACAAGAGTCTCTTTGCTGAAACTAGGGGCAGGACTCTGTTGCTTTGCCCACACTCAGATCTGGGTGGCCATCCTGGGTGGCAGTCCCAGGGTGAGGAGGAGCACTAGCACAGCAGAGCTTATGGGGCAGCTAGGTGGTGCAGTGAGTAGAGCACCAGCTTTGGAGTTAGAAGGACCTGAGTTCAAATCCAGCCTCAGACGCTTAACACACTAACTGTGTGACCTTGGGCAAGTCACTCAACCCCAATTGCCTTGCCTTCCCCCCTCCAAAAGATGACAGGAAAAATTGGAATATGATGTTCCAGAAGGCAAAGGAGCTTGGACTATAATCAAGGATCAACTACCCAGCAAAACTGAGCATAATTTTTTCAGGCCAGGAGATGGATATTCAAGGAAATAAGAGAATTCTGGATCTTCCTGATGAAAAGGCCTGAGTTCAATGGAAAATTTGATCTTCAAATACAAAACTCAAGAGGGACATAAAAAGGTAAACAGGGGGAAAAAAACCTTGTTAATCAATAAGGGCAAATTGTTTATATCCATTTATATGATTATATTGTTTTATATATGTTTTATACATATGTCAATCTTGAGAATAGTACAGTTGTTATGACAATGGAAAGGCATATACATAGACTGTGGATGTCAGTATAAAATAACTGATGTAATGATAAAAAATATAATTAAGTGATGTAAAGGGATGGATCTGGGAGAAGAGGTAAGGAGGTGGTAGAAAAGGGTAAATTATATCACATGAAGAGGCACAAAAACATAGTGGAGGGAAAGAAGGGAGGGAGAAGAGCTATATTTGAGCTTTATTCTCATCAGATTTGATTCAAGAAGGGAATAACATACTCTGAGAAATATAGAAATAAAACATCCTACAGGCAGTAGAAGGGGAAAGGGGAAAGAAGGGGGGGGTGGTCACAAGGAGGGAAGAAGTAGCAAGGGGAAAAAGGTAAGATAAGGGAGGGGAATCAATAGAGAGGGTAAACTGAGGAAGGCGGTGGCCAAAAGCACAGCAGAGCTTATGGCCACAGTGAAGTGGAGACCCTTTTCATAGTCTCAGGGCAGAAAAGAGTGCTTGTGGTCACTCACAGGCCAGAGCACAGACCAGGAAGGTAGTAAACAATTCTCCTTAGATTGTACCACCTTGGAAGAACTGAAAACTTACAGGCCCCTAGAAGTATCTTTAAAAACGGCTGCACAAAACCCATGAAGCTTGGGACATTGTGCCCTCCACTCTGGAAACAGAGCCCTACTTTAACAAAGTGTTAAAAATCGAGTAATAGGCTGGGAAAATACGCAAACAGAAAAAAAAATATC
Source organism: Trichosurus vulpecula (assembly GCF_011100635.1). Classification (NCBI taxonomy): domain Eukaryota; kingdom Metazoa; phylum Chordata; class Mammalia; order Diprotodontia; family Phalangeridae; genus Trichosurus; species Trichosurus vulpecula. The sequence continues at coordinate 184,704,090 of NC_050577.1, read as the reverse complement.
GACCAATGAAAGTTACTGTGGTGACAAGGAAGATCAAAATACACACTCAGAAAAAGTTAGCAAAGTCAAAGCTCCTATATCCAAAGCTTCCAAGAAAAATATGAATTGGTCTCAGGCCGTGGAAGAGCTCAAAAAGGATTTTGAAAATCAAGTAAGAGAGGTAGAGGAAAAATTGGGAAGAGAAATGAGAGTAATGCAAGAAATTCATGATAGAAGAGTCAACAGCTTGGCAAAGGAGACACAAAAAATACTGAAGAAGATAACACTTTAAAAAACAGACTAGAGCAGTTGGTAAAAGAGGTCCAAAAAGCCAATGAGAAGAAGAATGCCTTAAAAAGCAGAAGTGGCCAAATGGTAAAGGAGGTCCAAAAGCTCACTAAAGAAAATGATTCCTTAAAAATGATAACTTTAGCAAATGGAAGATGATGACTTTATGAGAAATCAAGAAACAATAAGCTATAATCAAAAGAATGGGGGGAAAAAGAGACAATGTGAAATATCTCATTAGAAAAACAACTGACCTGGAAAATAGATCCAGGAGGTATAATTTAAAAATTGTTGGACCCCCTGAAAGCCACAATAAAAAGAAGAGCCCGGACATCATCTTTCAAGAAGTTATCAAGAAAAACTGCCCCTATATTCTAGAACGAGAGGGTAAAATAGAAACTGCAAGAATCCACTGATCACCTCATAAAAGAGATCCCAAAAGGAAAACTGCCAGGAATTTCACAAATTCCAGAGTTTCCAGGTCAAGGAGAAAATATTGCAAGCAGCTAGAAAGAAACAATTCAAGTATGGTGGAGCCATCATCAGGACAACACAAGATTTAGCAGCTTCTACATTAAAGGATCAGAAGGCTTGGGTTATGATATTCTTGAGGGTAAAGGAGCTAGGATTACAACTAAGAATCACTACCCAGCAAACCTGAGTATAATCCTTCAGGGGAAAAAATGGTTATTCAATGAGATAGAGGATTTCCAAGCATTCTTGAGAAGACCAGAGCTGAATAGAGAATTTGACTTTCAAATATAAGACTCAAGGGAAGCATAAAAAGAAAAAAGAGGAGAGGGAAATCATAAGGGACTTAATAAGGTTAAACTGTTTACATTCCTACATGCATAGCTTGTATTTGTAACTCATAAGACCTTTCTCATTATTGGGGTAGTTAGAAGGAGTATATATAAACAGAAGGCACAGGTATAAGTTGAATATGAAGGGATGATATCTAAAAAGTAAAATTAAGGGATTAGAGGAATGTACTAGGAGAAAGAGAAAGGGAGAGGTAGAATGGGGTAAATTATCTCACATAAAAGAGGTAAGAAAAAGCTTTTGAAGTGGGAGGGAAGAAAGAGAAGGTGAGTGAGAGTGATTGAACCTTACTTTCATCAGAATTGGCTCAAAGAGGGAATGTCGTACACACTCAATTGGGTATAGAAATCTATCTTACCCCATAAGAAAGTAGGAGGGGAAAGGGATAAGAGAAGGGGGGGAGGTTGATAGAAGGGAAGGAGATTGGAGGACAGGGTAGTCAGAAGCAAAACACTTTTGAGGAAGGACAGGGTGAAAAGAAAGAGATGAGAATAAATGAGGGGGGGGAATAGGATGGAGGGAAAATAGCAATAGTAACTTGGTAGATAACAAATAAATCAAATAGTAAGTTAGCAATACTAACTGAAAAAAAATTGAAGCAACTTTCTCTGATAAAGACTTCATTTCTCAAACATACAGAGAACTGAGGCAAATTTATAAAAACAAGAGCCATTCCCCAATTGATAAATAATCAAAAGATATGAACAATTTTCAGATGAAGTAATCAAAGCTTTCTATAGCCATATGAAAAATGCTCGAATTCACTCTTTATTGGAAAAATGCAAATTAAAACAGTTACGAGGTACTACCTCATAGATATTAGATTGACTAATAGGACAGAAAAAGAAAATGACCAACTTTGGAGGGGAAGTGGGAAAATTGAGACATTAACACACTGTTGGTGGAGTTGTGAACTGATTCAGCCATTCTCTAGTGCAATTTGGAACTATGCCCTTTGAACTAGCAGTACCATTACTGGGTCCGTATTCCAAAAGAAATAAAAAACAAAAAGGAAAAGGACCTAAATGTATAAAAATATTTGCAGCAGCTCTTTTCTGGTGGCAAAAATTAGAAATTGAAGGGGTGTCCATCATTTGGGGAATGGTTGAACAAATTGTGGCATGTGATTATGGTGCAATACTATTGTGCTAAAAGAAATGATGAACAGGATGCTCTCAGAAAAACGTGGAAAGACTTACATAAGCTGATGCAAAGTGAAATGTACTGTGTACAAAGTAATAGCAATATTTTGTGATGATCAGCTGTCAATGACTTAGTTGTTCTCAGCAATACAGTGATCCAAGACAACTCTGAAGGACTTAACAATGAAAACTGCTATCCATCCCCAGAGAAAGAACTGATGGTGTCTGAATACAGATTGAAACATACTTTTAAAAAACTTTCTTGATTTTTCTGGAATTTTTTTGTCTATGTTTTTTTTCACAACTTGACTACTATGGAAATGTTTTGCATGACTACACATGTATAACCTATATTGAATTGTTTGCCTTGTCAAAGGAGAGGGGGAAGGGAAAGGGGAAGGGAGAGAATTTGGAACTCAAAGTTTTGAAAACAAATGTTAAAAATTGTTTTTACATGTAGTTGGGGGAAAATAAAATACTAATTAATAAATTAAAAATTAATTAAAAAAAAGAAAGCCAAATGAGGTAGTAATTGTAAAGCACTAAGTATAGTGCCTGGTAAGTGCTGTATAAATGTTAGCTGTCATCATCATCATTATTAGCTATTATTATGGGGAAAGAACTGTTTTGTTTATTTTTGTATACCTAGGACTAATAAATGCTTCTTCTCTCTCTGCCTGTCTGCCTGCCTGTCTGTTTCCGTTTCTGTCTTTCTTTCTCTCTTTTTCTCCCCTCTCACTGTATGGCATTTCACACTGCTGACCGCCTATTTCTCCTGGATACTCTTTCTTCCCTGAGTTCTCATAACACTACTTCCTCCTCATTTTCCTCCAAAAGAACCTGCCTGACTATTCCCTGTCTGTGTCCATTTCGTAATCATCAACCATGTTGCACTTCCTATGTGTGGGTGTATCCCAAGGATCAGCTTTTGGCCCTCTTCTCTATACTTTTTCTCTCAGTGATTTCATCAGTTCATATTGTTCCAACTATCTCCTATATAAAGATGACTCCCAGACCCACATGTATATATCCCTTATCTCTCTCCTGAGATCTACTTCCACAAGTCCAGTTGCCAGATGGCAAGATGCCACTTGGCTGTTTCCTAAAAAATCTCAAGCACAACATGTCCAAAGCATTCGATACATTTCCTCCAAAATCGACTGCTTCTTTGACCTTGCCTATATGTGTCGAGGGCACCAATATCTTTCAAGAAACCCATGTTCACAAAATTAAGCATCCTTTACTCTTCCCTTTTAATACCTGATTGTCAAATTTTATTGATTCTACTTCTGTATCTCTAACATCATCCTCCTGCCCCAGAGCATCCATTTGATGGGGGCTCCTATTTCTCTTCATTTCCCATCTAGATACACTCCTTTGGACTGGACTCTATCATGCCCCCTCATCATCAGGAAACTCATTTTGAGAGATTTCATCAGGTTTGGTACTCATGTCTCATCAGTCCCCTAAGTATCTTTTGATCCATTGACTGGAGGGCTGGAGGGCAGAGCAAAGAACTCCTCTCAAAGCCTTCATTTAAAGTGGGTTCCCAGACTAGCAGTCATCTCTTCATTGCCTCGCTCACTGAACTCCTTTGGAGAGGACTCTATCATGCATCATGTGGTCATCTTCTTTCCTGTTCCTCTCTGCTTTTCAGTTTCTTTTTGTGTTATCTTCTCTTATAAGATTTTAAATTCCTTAAGGGCAGAGACTTTTTCTGTTTGATATTTGTATTCCCAGCAGTTAGCACAGTGCCCAGCCCATAGTATACACTTGATAAATGTTTATTCACTGTCTTAAGTGATCTGTTTCTCCACTCACATGGCCTCCATTCTAGTTAAGGCTCTCATCACTCCACACCTGGACTATTGCAATTGCCTCCAAATGCTTTTCATGCTTCCATCAAATCCATCCTTCACATAGAGACTAAATTGATATTCCTAAACTACGGATCTGACATATTACAATCTTGCTCAACAAAATGTCAATTCTTTCTTGCTGCCTCTGGGATGAAATTAAAAGATCAACCGTTTGGCATTTAAATAAGTCTGACTTTTAACTATTCTTCTAGACCGATTCCATATTATTCTCCCTCATACACTCTAAGCCCAAATTGGTCTACTTGATATTCCATGTTGAGCACATTCCCTTTTCCATCTTTGAATGCATTTGATGTCTCCTGTGCCTGGAATGCTCCTCTTCCGCCTCCTCTTTTCCATATCTTGGGATCACTATCTCTCTTCAAGCTCATTTCAAATGCTACATTTTACAACATAATTTTCCTGAATTCCCCCATTGCTAGTGCTTCTCCTACACTGAAACGACTTTGCATTTATTTGTATGTAACACAAATCTATGTATGTGTTGAATGGCAGGAATTATTTAACCTTTTTGACAGAGAGAGAGAGAGAGAGAGAGAGAGAGAGAGAGAGAGAGAGAGAGAGAGAGAGAAATATTATATTCATGCAATATTTTTTTAGTTATTTCTTAATCCTATAGTTAATAGTTAGCAAGTTATATATGGATATATAGTATGTATATGTATATATTTTTATTTTGCTAAATATTTCCCAATGACAGGTAAAAAATTTTATCATTCATATTTAAAAATTTTGAGTCCCAAATTCTCTCCCTGCCTCCCATATCTCTCTTCTCCTTGAGGAGGCAAGCAATTTGATATTAATTATACATGTGAAGTCATGCAAAACACATTTCCATATTAGCCATATTGCAAAGGAAAACACAGACAAGAAAATCCAGGAAAAATAAAGTAAAAAGAAGCATTCTGCAATCATCAAAGTTCATTAGTTCTCTTTTTGGAGGTGGATAACATTTCTCATTATGGGTCATTTGGAATTGTCTTGATCAGAGGAGATGATGTCTTTCACAGGTGATCATCCTTACAATATTGCTGTTGTATACACTGTTATCCTAGTTCTGTTCATTTCACTTTGTATAAGTTCATATAAGTCTTCTCAGGTTTCTCTGAAATGATCCTGCTCATCACTTCTTATAGCACAGTAGTACTCCAACACAATCATATGCCACAACTTGTTCAGTCATTCCCTAACCAATAGGAATCCCTTCAATTTCCAATTCTTTGCCACTACAAAAAGAACTGATATAAATATTTTTGTACAAATAGGTCCTTTTCCCTTTGATCTCTTTGGGATACAGACCTAGTAGTGGTATTGCTGCATCAAAGGGTATTCATAGTTTTATAACCCTTTGGGCATAGTTCCAAATTGTTCTCAGGAATGTTTGGATTAGTTTACAACTCTAGTAACAGTGCATTAGTGTTCTAACTTTTCCACGTCAGCTTCAGCATTTGTCATTTTCCTTTTTTGTCATGTTAGCCAATCTGATAGCTGTGAGGTGGTATCTCAGAATTGTTTTAATCTATATTTCTCTAATAAGTAGTTATTTAGATTATTTTTATATGATTATTGATAGCTTTGATTTCTACTTTTGAAACTGCCTGTTCACATCCTTTGACCATTTATCAACTGGAGAATGCCTCTTATTTTTATGAATTTGGCTGAGTTCCCTATGTGTTTGAGAAATAAGACCTTAGTCAAAGAAATGATGCAAAATTCCCCCCCCCCCCCAGTTTCCCACTTTCCTTCTAATTTTGGCTGCATTAATTTTGTTTGTGTAAAAGCTTTTTAATTTCATATAATCAAAATTATCCATTTCGCTTTCTGTAATCTCCTCTATTTCTTGTTTAGTCATAACTCTTCCTTTATTGATAGATCTGACAGGTACATTTTTCCATGAATCTCTAAGTTATTTATGACATCACCCTTTATATCTAACTTATTTGTCCATTTTGACCTTAGCTTAGCATACAGTGTGAGATGTTGATCTAGGCATAATTGCTTATAAACTGCTTTCCAGTTTCTCAGCAATTTTTGTCAAATGGTGAGTTTTTATCCCAAAAGCTTGGTTCTCTGGGTTTATCAAACACTAGATTACTATGGTCTTTTACTACGGTGTATTATATACCTAATCTATTCCACTAATCCACTGCTTTATTTCTTAGCCAGTGCCAGATTGTTTTGATTTTTAATCATTTTGTAATTTAGTTTGAAATAAGGTACTTATAGGCTGCCTTTCTTCAGAATTTTATTGATTCCCTTGATATTCTTGACATTTTGTTTTTCCAGATGAATTTTGTTATTATTTTCTCTAGCTAGAGAAAATAATTCTTTGAGATTTTACTTGTGGCTATTTTGACTTCATTGTCTTCTGAGTTTGTGTCTTGATCTTTGTCAGCACAGTAGCTTATGGTCAGATTTTTTTTTTGTTGCTGTTTGCTCATTTTTTCCACCCTATTTTTTGATTTTCAATTTTATGTGAAAATTAAGCTCTGTTCCTGGCCTAGGAGGGGTGGAGGGTAGTCTGGAGGGGCATTGTCTCAAACTTTAGTCTTTCATGCTACTATTTTCAGAGCTAGTTGTTTCTGTTCTGGCCAGAAAAACTGAGGGTCTTCACCTTCCTGACTGATACATTTGTAAGGCAAAGTAGGCCATCTTTTGCCTCAGTTCTTACCTAGCCTTAAATCATTGAATGGGTGTTGCCTCAGACAAACTGAGTTCTGAGAAAGATCTTATATTAAAAAGTCTAAGGTCCCCACAGCATACAGGGTAGTTGCCAGTTCTCATATACGTCTTGCCACTGGACTCTGAAGACCCTGAAGAAGAGAATGAGACTGATGATTTTGTGCAGCTCTGCCTCACTTAAATCCAATTCATTTGCAAGTCAAGACATCATCCTCTTAATGTCATTTGTCCTCTTCAAGAACAAAGGATGGACAACAATCTGTGAGTAGTAGTAGCTGTATCCCTGCTGCTCCGCCCCCTCCCCCCCGCTGGCCAGTTCTGGTTGGGCAATGCTGATATTTCCTTCCTCTGCCTCCTCCTTCTCTTCCTCTATCAAGGTGGGGGGTCATTTGGGTACCCTGTCCAAAGGAACATAAATTTTTTATCGCTTATACTTTGCAAGATATCTTGGGGCTCGGGGGCTAGATTTTTTTCTTCCCTATATATTTATCATATCATTAAAAAAAACTGGGACAATTAACTCTTTTGTCTCATGTAGTTTCCATTTATGACTTCTTGAAATATAGCTGGGCTAAATCAGGCTTGATAAAGCCCATTGGGATTCAAATGCAGCTACTTGACTGTGCACAAATCACTGGCTCTCAGATTGGCCAATAATAGGTCCCAGCCCAGGCCTCTCTTCTCATCGTTTGGATTTTGATAGCTTAGAGTGAGTCTAAATAGCAGTTGTTTCTGTTTTGGCTAGAAACTCTTAGGGTCTTCTTCTCCCAGATGGATTCTTTTGTGAAGACAAAGTAGGCCATATTTTACCTCAATTCTTACCTGGCCTTTAACTACAGAATGGGTATTGCCTCAGACAAAATGAGACCTGGGAAAGAACTTGCTTAAAAAGGCCCACTCTTGCACTGTCTCTGGGGCCATCAGCAGTTGCCTGACCTATGCCTTGTTGCTACTGGACTCTGATGACCCTGGAGGCAAGAGTGAGGCTGATATGACTTTGCAAACTCCAGTCTCACTTAAATCCAATTCACTTGCAAGTCAAGACGTCACCCTCCTGAGGTAATTGATCCTCTTTGAAGACAAAGGACTAACAACAAAAGCAACTCAGAACTCATTTTGGGGTTTGGAAGTTTTTGGTGCTTCCTAGATGGTATGATTTAGGGAGAGGTGGTTATTGCTCTCCTGGTCTGCACTCTGCTATAGGGAGGGTCAAGAAAAGGCTCCTGATGCCTTGGGATTGCAATCAATACTGCTTCTCAGGGTCCCTGCCTCCTTGGGATTAGAAGTGATACATCTCGGGGCCCCCGTTCCTTCAGGGTCACAAAATAGTACTGTTCCTCAGGGTCCCTCAACCCTTATAGTCAAAAGTGATACTGCTCCCCAGATCTCACACTCCCTCTTGACCAAAAGTGTTCCTTTTTGCAATTGAATTATGACCCAGAAATGGGTACAGGCAATAGATTTGCCAAAGTGTCTAGTTGTGCATCCAGTGCTGGCACAGTGGTCCCCTGTTATCACTTTTTGACCTACTGCCAGTCTCCTGACCATCTCTGGTTTGAGAGCTCCTGAAGCTACTCCTGATTCTGTTTTTACCTGCTAGTCCCATCAATGGTGTTGCATCCGCAAGAGCTCTGAGCCAGCCTCTACCCCTATGTTGTATCTCTGAACATATCTGACTTCTTGTTGGCTCTGACACTCCAAAATTCAACTTGAGGTGCTGTTTTAAAGCTATTTGGAGGGAAATGTTGGGAGACCTCAGCTGATGCTTCCTCTACTCCCCCATCTTGACTCTGCTCCTAGAATTGCACAAGTTAAATTTTTGAGAGCTATTTGCTCATCATATATTTACTGTTTATGTACTTGGTCTCATATATTTGTGCTAATTCACTATATATCTTGGTTATCAGGCTATTAGTGGAGATATCTGATGCAAATATATTTCTCAATCCAGTCTTCCTCTTTATCCTAGCTGTATTAATTTTGATTCTGTTACTAATTCTCTCTCTATCTCTCTCGTCCCTAAATGAAATGTCTTGTCATATGGCAATAGGGGTAATTTTTTCCTCCTCTTTAAAAATGTTCAGTACTTTTCTTTCATGTTTTCTCATGTTATTATTGCTAGCGTTGCTGGTATTATGACAAATAAAATGGATTTCCTTCTGTCCATTGAAATAGTCTTTTGGTTTGGGGCGTTTTTTTTATGATTGAGAGGTAGCAGAAAATCAAATCTGCAATTTCATTGATACAGGAAACTTCAGGTAATGAAATTCTCTCTACCTAGCCTCTCTATACCTTCTTTTGTGGTTTATAGTCTTAGAAAATTGCCTGGGGGCACTGAGAAGTTGCCAAGGTAACACAACTCTTTGTGTTCTAGAGTTGAAGACAGATCTTGACTCTGCCTCTGCCTCTTTATTCACTATACCAAGCTGCCTTTCTTTTAATGGGATTAATTGTGGCCATTATTTTCCTAATGTTGATCCTTGCATTCTTGGTAAAAATCCAACTTGGTCGTAGTGAATAAATTTGTTGTATATTGCTATAATATTTGTGCTAGGATTAAAAAATAAATTTGAACCAATATTCATTAGTAACATTTGTCTCTAGTTCTTGTTGATTGATTCCTTCCCTCCCCATCTTGTGTATTAGAACTTTGTCTCATAAAAGGAATTTTAAAGAGTTCTTAATATTTAAGAACAATTTGCACAGCACTGATATTACTATGTCTCTCAATATTTAATAGAATTCATCTGTTAATCTTTCTAGACCAGTATTTTCCCCTATTAATTCCTTCATAGATTATTCAATTTCATTTTCTGACATTTTTCAAAGATCTCTATTAATTTTCTATTAATTTGGGTACTTTATAACAGAGAAATACAGAGACAAAGACAGAGAAAGATGTAAGGTTTTGGACAAGAAATTCCAAAATTCTGTATCATGTAAGTTTCAAAGTTATGAGTGGTGGTAAGATCAAAGCTATGATCATGGCAACAAAAGCTCGGTTTTTCAATGTCTTGCTAATCTTCAAGGCTTTACTATAATTGGGGTAATATATCAATGAACCTTGTTCACTTAGGACAAGGTTCATCTTTAATAATATTGGATATAAAATAATTTTTCAAATGATCGTTATAAATGCTAATATTTTCGACTGACTTCTTGTCAGATATGATTAGTCAATATTTTTACCTTGTAGTATGGCTGACAGAGCTCTCACTAGGAGTAGGAATGTTGCTTTGCCATTTTTTTTTGTTCCTTGCTTGTGTTTGGTTATTAGTATAATCATCAATCTGTCATTTCTTTGCAGTAACATTTTAATGACAATTGCCTATTTTGTGTGGGTCATTTTAACTGTCTGATTAACTTTTTAGTCTCTTCTGCTTGATCTTCTTCACCTTATGTCTATTAAGTGTAGGTACACACCCCAGCCAGGGCTCTGTCTTTGGCCAATTTTTTCTCTATATTCTCTTACTTGGTGATATGACCAGCTCCCACAGGTAAAATTATCATCTCTGTGCAGAAACTTCCCAGATCTATTTATCCAGCCTTTGTTTCTCTCCTGAGAGCCACTTCCTCATCACCAACTACTATTGGATATTTCAGGGTGGAGATAAATAGTTGGTAAAGTTAAGAAAACTATGTAAAAAAAGTGAAGTTCATGTTTCTTTGGATGATAATGACCAAGTTTCTAAGTAATGACCAGATTTAGATTTTCTGTAAATATTACATGTTGTCTTTTAATTAGCTATTCTACCTCTGAAAATAAAACTGACACTCTCTACCAGGGAAGCAGTATCTGGTGGTTTTTTTTAAAACCACCTTAAAATCATCTTAGAAGCACAACGTAGGAGCAACAATTTTTTCCTGTCAGGGTCCCATATTACTGACTTTGATTATTGATGGCTCTATGTGTTCACTCATGATCTCCTAGATATCCTGCAATACTCAAATGGACCTGTAACCTTATCAACATGGATATTCCCCACTATGGGAGAGATCATAGACTATACTGCCTTCTATACAATGAAATCTTGCTCACTTCTTGCATAAGTTAACCATAGAGCATCTACCTAGTGTCCAGGAGGCCATCTTTGAGTTCCTATGATACGGTGACAATATCAGTGGAGTAGATGGCCTCTCCATCAATGACTCATTACTCTCTCCATGTAATCAGCCCATCTTCTTTTTTGATCATGGGTTTATAAGATGACATCTTTTACTCTTATATCTTGACTATTTTTAAAGTTATTGTCAAGTTAATTCTCTTACAAATCGCCAAAGAACAAAATTTAAGAAGACCAACTGCACAAAAACACCAATATTAAGGTCAATTAAGTCATTCAATTAAAAAATAAGTCCATTAGCAAGAAAATAAGCACAATTATGTAAACACGAAAGTAAGTTGCATGATTTGGTTTTTGTTTGTGTTCGTATCTAAGCAAAATAAATCATCCAAATGGAAAGAGAAAAGTCCATCTTTCAACTGCCTACAATGACTACAAATATCACGTTAAGGAAAAATTTTAATAACTATATCATTAGGAGAATTGAGGAGTGGTTGTTAATAAAAAATTCTGATTTATTAAATTAAATAGATTAACATAACCTGAAAATCTTGTATTAGGCTTTGTTGATTTACCTAAATTATTATTTTCTTTTTTTATTAATAAATTTATTTTTTTACTTTTAGTTTACAACACTCAGTTCCACAGATTTTGGGGTTCCAAATTTTCTCTCCCTCCCTCTCCTCCCCTCTACCCTCAAGGTGGCATGTAATCCAAGGTAGGTTCTACATATACCTTCACAATGAACTTATTTACATAATAGTCCAGTTATAAAGAATAATTATAATCAATGAAATGAATCATTACAAAGGAGAAATCAAACCAAAAAAGAAGGAAAAAAAGAGAGTAAACAGTTTGCCTTAATCTGCACTCACACTCCATAATTCTTTCTCTGGAAGTGCATAGCTTTTTCCATCATGAGTCTTTTGGAGCTGTCTTTGAACCTTGCATTGATGAGAGGAACCAAGTCTATCAAAGTTAGTCCCTAAATTATTATTTTCCATAAAATAATTTGCCATAAAAATAAGTCACTTCTTTGCAAGGTTACCACTAATCTCTTAGCAGTAAAATTTAATGACAATTTCTCAGTATTTATACTTTTTGGTCCCTCTGCTGCATTTGGCATATACTCTTCTTCTAGATGCTCTTCTCCTTGGGATTTTATGGCATGCCAAATTCTCCTTCTATCCATGTAAACATCTTGGCTAGTCACCTTGGCTAGATCATCATTCATGTCCCACCTCCTATACCCTAGGTCTTCTCCAAGCATCCTTTCTGGACCCTTTTCCTTCTATATAGCTTTTCCGTTACCTTATAAACTTTCATGATTTCAATTATTATCACCATATAGATTTACAGGCCTCAAAGCTTTCCCAAACTCCTAACCCATCAGCATCTCAAACTCAAAATATCCAAAATGGAACTAGGCCTCATTTTAGGTCCTCATCATCTCTTCTGGAATATTTCAATAGTTTTCTAATATTCTCTCTTCTATCAAGCCAATCTTACACACAGCTACCAAACTGGTACTTCTAAAGTACAGATCTAACAATATCCTGCTTCTGTTAAGAAATTTCATTTGCTCTTTACTGCATATAGTATAAAATATAAACTCCTTCACTTAATATTTAGAAATCTTCACAATCTGATTCCAACTTATCTACCCAGATTGATTTAATATTACTCCTCCTCATATATGCCATCTTCCAGTCAGTCTAGTCTACTTGCTATTCTACAGAGACAAAATTCCTTCTTCAGCTTCTGTCCTCCATACCTGAAATGTTCTCTTCACAGCACCTCTTCACATTCACATCCATCCATTCTTAGCTCTTTTTGAGAATCAGTCAAAGTGTCACTTCTTATATTGGACCTTTCCTGACCCTCTCTTCTAATTAATTCTGGATTTACTTTACATTTACAAATCTGTGTACTCATTGTTTTCTCCCCAGAATAATCTAAGCTCCTTGAGACAGGCATTGTTTTGTTTTGTCTGAGCACGATATCCAGCACATAGGAGTTGGTTAATAAAGGTTTTTTGGATTTAATTATTTTAATACTAGTGATTATATGAAGAAATAGGGGAACTTATATTTATTTAACACTTTGTAGTTTTAAAAGCACTTTTCGCAACAGCATATGATGTAGATAATGCAAATATCTTCATTTTATAGTTTCAGAAGGTTTAAGTGAATGGTTAAAGTAAAAGCACATAAATCCAATTGTACTATATAAAACTGATTAAATTTTCACTTTTCACTTAGACCTGACACAGCCAAAGCTTCATGACTATAAAGCTTTGTGTGGTGTCTTTGTATACATTTTTAGGTGTGTGTATGTATGTGTTTGTATTTAGAGTATTGAAAGGATTGAAATGAGCATACCAATGTTAGTTTCTTTGAAGCAGAAAGTTTTGGCCATTTAGGAGAAAATAATTCTTTAATCCTTAAAACTGACCATCAAATTCTGAAAATATGGATCTAAAAATTAAAAGATGAAAAATATCTTACAAATTAACTGTGTAAAACATCTTTTTAACAATGTTTATTAGTGATGCCATGTGTTATAAATTCTGGAATACCACGGTTTCTGAAGAATTAACATTACAGACAACCCAAAAAGCAATGGAAAGATGCATGATCAATATAAGTAGGCTAAAGACTATTTCCGATGATTGTTTATACACAAAAGGGGCATGAGATGCAATCATAATAATAATTGCTCACTTTGTATAAGCCCCCACGACTTCTTCCAGGGGGACCAGTCTTGTAACGAAAGTGACGAGTAACTGATAGACAGTCAAAGAGCTGCTTTGGTACTCATGAAATGTAAAAAGACTTCTAGAAAGAGCTTCAATACATTGGTTAGAGTCCCTGTGTAAAATCAGTGAGAAAACATAAGCAACAATCACAGAAGATGAAAAAATATGTATCAAATACAGTATACCTCTTTGGTAAAATATTGATAAGATAGTGAATCCATAGAAATATTGACACACACTAATAAGAACAACAAGCTGTGTTGGCAACCAAAAATGGGCTCCTTAGCACTTAGTCAACAAGTGCCCTTGACTAGTTTGGCTTTTTCCCCTGAACTGAATGCTGTTTGTATGTTGGACTGGAGTAAGCTTGTCGGCCCCTTCACCTTGCTTCCCTTGCTTAAGCTGATGGAAAGAACCTGTGCTTTCCTGGTCAACCCCTTCACCTTGCTTAAGCTGATTGAAAGAACCTGTGCTTTCCTGGTCAACCCCTTCACCTTGCTTAAGCAGATTGAAAGAACCTGTGCTTTCCCCGGCGTACCTTACCCCCCCCCCCCCCCCCTTATAGCCACAGCCACAGCCACAGCCACAGCCGAAGCAGGAGCTGCCAGTGGCAGAGCTGACCTACGGGAGGAAGCTGAACAAGGATTTCAGGCCAGTGGGTAATCTTTTTACCATAGAGGGGGAAGCATGATTTTGCTTTACGCAATCATGCTTCTCTGTAGCCTCCTGGTTACTCTTTCCAGGCGTACTTATTGGGCCTGGAAGCTTTTGATCAATATATCAAAATGGGGTTGCTGGTTCATGGGTTGGTTACTGTGGAGCCTAAATATATGTTTTGATTCTTCTGCCTTCTACTTTGAGAGTTTCTTATATCCGGCGGTTCCGAACCTTTCAGACATGTTTATGATCCTCTTTGAGATTATAAACTCTGCCCTCCTAATACACAAGCTATGTGATTATTTATCATCGATATATTAAGATTGTAAGATGTCTAATTATACCTATCTTAATTGTTGGAGAATAATTCAGATTTTTTTCAGAGGTCATTGCCAACATCCTATTACAGTTTATGTTTATATTCTCAAGACAATGGTGTTTACACACAGTAGTGAGTGACATTTTATTTTATCAGGTCAACCTGACATATCCCCATTACAAAGCAGCATATTAAAAAATATACTGAATCAGAAAGTTTAAAGGAAAAACTATCATGTGGCAGCCACATTAGAAAGAAAGCCACAAAGAAAACAAACTGAACCATTCTTTTTACAATCCTGAATATTAGACTAATTAGTGTAAAATTAGTACTTTTGGATTCCTTAACCAATGAGAGCCAATGGCCTCACTATTATAAACCATAAAAATTCAGAATTAGTTTTTAAGGGGGCATACATTTTACTATAGTATTTGAAGATTTTGATTTTAAATAACAAACATGTAACTCTAGAATCTTCTAGAGATGTGAAAAATCTTATTTTTAGTTAGAAATAATTAATATTCCATCTTATATTTTAAAAACATTTTGAAGTAACATTAAACATTTGTAAAACAATAATATGTTCATCTACAAACAATCTGATTAGAATTGAAGATGGCACTCAACTTCATCATGAACGAATTAAAATTGTAAACATCTGGTCCACATGTTTATGATACAAAATCCTGTATCTTCCCTCCCTTATACCCTTCCTGAGGAATGGTGCTAATGTAAGGGTAGAGAGTGAACTGAATGGATGATCCCTCAAGAGGTTTTGTTGTAGAAAATTTGAGTCTAGAAGACACAATACTTAAGGAACAAAAGAACAAAGGTCAAAAGGCACTGGGTTAAGCTGGGAAATGGGTTAAATTTCTAACACTTTTCCCCCTTCTCGATTGGAGGGATATAATTATATCTTTATGATTGATTTTGTGTATTGCCCAGCATGGTACCATGGACATGATGGGTACAGTTTCTTTGTGATGATGATGTTGATTCAGGTTCAGTAATTAGGGAATTGCACAGGGAAAACATAGCTATCACAACGTGAATATAAACTAAGGTAAGAATCACACAGAATAAAAGCTAATTGATAAGTTGAGTATAATTTCCAGAATAATGACAGTTATTACTGATATGATTTCTTATAGTCAGTCAACTATTATGTATAGGGCACTTTGCTAAATGGAGTTTTCTGCTTTGAAACTGCTAAAACCAAATGGGATGTTTTATTTTTACACTAGGGCAGTGTCTATACTTAAGAGTGAGCCCTGAGTCAATGTAATAGGTGAAAAAACTCAATTGATCTTCAGCCTATTTGGAAATAATGGATATACTGCAGGAAAACAGATGGACAAAGTCTCTAATTTTTATATGAATATTTTAACATATTGCAGATATGACCCGAGAAGTGGAGGACAAGTAATCCAAGGAGGTTAGAAAGATAAATTAAGTGAGATTGTGAAGGGCTTTACAAGCCAAACAGAATTCATATTTGATTCTAGAGCTGGTAGGAAGTCATTGTAGTTTATTGTATAACAGAGTTTTGTGCTTTAGGAAAATCACTTTTGCTTCCATACTTAGAAACACCATACATTTTCCCATTGCCCTTTGGGTCACCTACAGTTTTGCAAAACAACAAGCTACTCTCAGGCTGAAATAGTTATTTGGTGGAAATTTAAATCCTGTTGATATTGTATACGCCAGACAGAGGTCTCGCTCATGTCAACAATTCAGCCAATGCCTGCTTTATCTTGTTTACAATTGAAGTTTTCTCCTGAGCCCTGGGGATTGAATATAAGACTGTCAGAAGATATTTATGTTCTCCCAAGAGATGTAATTAATTGTGATCAGGACTGTAGATATACACAGAAATCAGTTAAAAATAAGGAAATACATCAGTTGCTCTTTCTATAAATTCATCTTGCTGTACTTGATTTTGTATCAGATGAGAATCCAATGAGAAGCAAATGCCTTTCGACTGAGCAATTTCCACTTACAAGAAATGTGCTGAGATTTCCCCCTGAATAATTTAATTCACTCATCCATGCATAAATTAAATATAAAGATGGCTTTTAAAAATATTGTGTTTGGGGATCCTGTGGTTTTATTTGCTGGGGAGTGTGAAGGGTGAGATTTTGAGAAATGTTTTCATAGTATTATCATTGCTTAATATCTGGCTAAATCACCTTGATTCTTGGAGAAATGCTAGAGGTGCTTTTATCTCAGGTGACGTGTTAAATCATGCACAGTAGGAAATAGTTTCCTCTTCCCTGAGTAAAAAATGTTTCCTCAATCAATCTGAATCTCCAGTGAATTTGTGCTTTTACATTTGAAAAATAAATGCAATAGAAACATCTTATTTTCAAATGGATTGTCTAACAGGTCCAGACAGCAGAGTTACTTTTAGTGATATGCGATGTCTGTGAAAAAGGCTCTGAACTGTTAAAAGTGCCTCAGTGAAAGCTTTTTGCTGCCATATTCTTGTGGCGTTCTTGCGCCCATTTCGACTAGTGACTCTGTCCACAGAAGTTTCGTGTGACTCAGATCATGTACTTCTTTCCTAGAAGAGTCAAAATGAGTGGCCACAGTTAGGACCTGTTTTGGTGATTACTGAATTCCCAGGAAGTCCAGTTTTTTTTTCATGATTGCACAACAGGGACTGGATGACAATATTATTAGCAGAAGCCTCATGGTATTAAAACACGTCTTCATTTTTTACCTCTGATGGGACGTAGTGCCAATACCATTCATGTGCTTGCTTGTAACATAGCTAAGAACCAAAGTAGAGTTGAGGGCATATTTGTATATCATATGGACATTATCCAGAGGACAGACTATACATATGCATTTATATGTATGTACAAAATATACATACATATATGTGTATATATGCTCTGGTATATTCTCCCAAGGCTAGACTTACTACATCAGCCCCTAAATGTTTTTGATTACTCTGAGGAGTTTGGGGTGTGTCTTCTCTACTGTGATTGACTCAAACTCCTACTGGCTGTGCTTTTTCCGTTATCAAGGCGGCCAGTGACTAACAGATCCGGTTACATTTAACCATTTAATGTCAATTAGCATTTACAAAATTGTACTTAATTTAAATATATAACAGGAAAAAAAACATGCGAACATTTCCCCAGTATCTCTGGGACATACATTTCTGTGCTACCTCAGTTTCTAGGAGAATAGGTTCAAAACTTAGTTCAGTTCCTACATGGAATTGGTCTCACTAAGTTCATGTTCCAATGTGACAAGACTGCCAAATTGGTATTTTCATTGGCCTGTTCCCAAAAGTCATTCCCAGAGATCACTCCTTACTCCTTGGGGTAGTGATACTACATTGGCTGTAAAGCCTGTCTGGATTCCAACTCCCAGATTCCTTTGACTTACTCTCCTGACCTTTTAAACTCCTAAACTTTAAAATTCCATTCCCTTTCCCTCCTCTGTCACTTATAGTCTTAGAAAGTTGCCTAGAAAACTAAGATATGAACTGATTTTCTCAGGGTCACATAGCCAGTATCTGTCAGACTCAGGAAATCATTCTTCTATATCAAGTATGAGTTTAATTACTCTAATGTCCAACTTAAGCTTATATATTGTGGTAGGCATGAGAGTAATAGCTGATTGTCCTGTAAGAGTTATATATAATAACATTCTAGTTTAAAGATCATGGAACAGATTAGTTGGGACCTGCAAGGATATGCTCTTTTTAAAAAAAATATTTAATTTTTTTATTTTCAGTTTTCAACATTCATTTCCATAAGTTTTAAATTTTCTCCCCCTCCCTCTCACCTCCCTCCCCAAGATGGCTGCAAGGGTATTCTGAAACCTAAGAACATGAATATGATAGTTCAAACTGACACTTCTATCCTCACTCCTGTGCCCTATGCTCCCATACATCTACTCTGGAATTTGGTCCATTTTGAGGATGCTGAAAGATTCTTGCCCCCGAATTGGACAAATTACAGAGACAGTGTGATTTGGAACCCACTCTGGATTCCAAACTATTCTGGACTATCCTGGTCTCTTTACTAGGATCTAAACTTGACTGATTCTGCTAAAATTCCTATATAATGGGTTGTGACAATTATCAGGAAGGAACCTTCAAAATATGTCAGAAGAGCTTACAGGCAAGGTTGGATCTCCCATAGGGGTGTATTGATTCTCTTAATCTTTTTTTTTTCTCATGGTTATAGATCAACAGTCCTGTGTTCATCATTGTTTTGTATGGTCCTGAGAATTGTGTATGTTTTGCCGAAGGAAGAAGAAAAAAAAGAAAATTCCCTTTCAAAATGATAGACTATTTCTGTGGACATTTTATCAGACTATGAGGATTTTTAAACAGTCATAACCATCATTCAGGCATAATCATACCTAAAAAAAGAAACATAATTGGTTATATTCTAGAGTAATATGATATAATACTCATTTGTTTATTTCTTCATTTGTCCATTCAACAAATATTTACTAAGTACTGTTCATATTCAAGGGGATTCATTTCTTGTGAGAGATAAAAAAGACAAATTAGGTAGTTAATAAACTTAAAAGATCTACTCTAAGAGGGAAGATAATGAACCCAAACATTTATTTCTCTTTGCCATAGTCCACTTCAGAATTTCATTTTTTTTTAAAGTATTGTGACTATTTTATAATTTCAAAATCTGAAAGGCTAAACTCTGCAGGGTACCAATATAGCAGTGAGTTCTGGGTAGCCCAAAATGGGGTCCCTTCAGACAATATTTACCCAAGTTTCATGGTAGTCTGTATGTCCATATCACCTCAAAATCATATCTGTTAAAACTACAGATCTTAAAATTTTTTATCAGCCAGTGGACTCAGTTCAAATAAAAGGCTTTTAATAAAAAATTATTGACCATGAAAATGGATCTTTAATTGAAAACTTTCAAGTATCTTAGTGAAAATCAAAAGCTGAGCAGAAACTTTGAATGCAGACAGAAGTCAAGAGAAATCTAGAAAGGTAAGATATTTGAGAACTTGGAAGAGACAAATAATGGTAACTTGTTAACATTCCAATGGTGCAAGATAGACAAGTATTCATTTAGAATCACTCTGTCTTCAAATGTCGCAAGAGGAAGTCAGAGTGCCAAAAACAGGTTGTGGGAGTAGTTTTGTGCTTTTTTTATGGTCTTGGGAAGGAAAAAGTACTTTTATAGGGGAAAAATGAAGAAGGAAAAGGAGTTTACTATTTCTTATAGTTGGGATGCAAGAGAGTACATTAACATAAAAGAAAGAGTGTGAAGAGTAGACCATCACATGAATCTCATTCAGTCTGAACCACCACCCCCCCCACATTTGTTGTATTAGTTCATAAAATTCAACATGGAAACAAACAGGAATAAGGAGAAGAAAGAGGACAGTTTGAGAAGGAAGGCAGTCAGAGAGGGAATAATCATGAGCAAATTAAACTTAGACTTGGAAAAGTAGATTTTAAAGGAGGATTAAAAAAAAAGAAAATGTAAGAACCAACATTTTCTGTCTTCTTCTGTTTACTCACATTTTCATGCTCAATTCCTGGTATGTGACTTTGTGCTTGCACTCAATAGCATGTTTAAATCCTGTTTGTTGCTGACCTCTATTTCCTGGGCTCTCAGTATCTGCTTTTTACCATGCCTATGTTTTTTCTTCACTTAGAATGTTAGCAGGTGTTAGGCCCCTTTGGATGTTCATAGATCAAAATACTGTGGTTGTTAGGCAACCCTTGATTGTTGCTAGTCAGAGTGATATTATCTTCAGGCACTCAAGTAAGGTTCTGGGTCAAAGTGCAGTGGAATTTCAGTGCCCTGGTGCTTTCCCAGTTAGAGATTTGTGACCTTCCGGCCTCTCTGGAGTATTACCAGTCAAAGGGCTGGCAGGTTTATGGCCAGTTTATCGGTGCTCAGGCCGCTCTCATGATACCTGCAGTCTTCTGGTTATTTTTTTTGGTAGTCCTTGGCATGATAAAGATGCTTTTCTTTGGATTTCTTGATCATTATTCAATGTGGTGCCCATTTTGATCTTTGCTGAAGGGTCTGTAAATGAACTGGGCTCCTCTCTGACCCTTCATATTACCATCTTAATTAGAAGTGAATATTCATCAGTGTTCTAAAGATTTAGTATCAGTATAATTCTTTCTAGTGCTCATGCTAGTAATGTATACAATAACATGTTAGTACTTAAGCCAACTGTTTTGTTAACTTAAAATTATTGTTCTGACCTGTAGGGGAAACATATTGAAAATTCTGGCTGCCTAATAGCAGCCCGAAAAAAAGGAAAACAAACAAAAATCTACTCCAATGAATTCCTATAGCTTACAATGGCTCTGGACTTCGAGAATATGAGTTCAAATTCTGCCTCTTACACTTGCTATCCATGTAACTTTGGGCAAATAACTTAACCTCTTTATGCCTCCATTTCCTCATCTGTAAAATGAAAGTTGTACTTGATAGCATCTGAGATCCTTACTAGAGATATATAGTACTAGGGAATCCAAGATGGAATTATCCTGGACAAGTCCCCATAATATTGCACCAACTTGCAGAGTGGATCTCCCAATAATGGTATTGGTTTCAAAGTTCTATGTGGGGTTTTATCCATTCTAAACCATAGTTTATAAGCTAGTCCAAGTCCTTTTTTTTTTGCAGTAGCTTGCTAATCTACTTCCCAGACATCTCTAGTCATACCATATCATCTGCATTTGACTCCCCCCAGGCCTTTGTCTCCTCTTTGTCTTCATTTGAGAATGGATTTCATTCATGGAGCCACCTTGGGTTGTGATGAGTCAGTTTTGCTCTTATTTTGCTTGGTTTCAAGACTCCACCACAATTTCAGAACGTCTCTATTTCTGTGCTTGACTCCATTCAGTTCATTGTCTTCTTTTGCACCTGAGAATAGATTCTGCCCATGGAGCCATCTTGGACTTAGAGGAGTCATCTTCAACCTTGTTTCGTTCAGTTCTAGACCTCCACCACAACTCCATCTATTCCGTACCATATAGCTTATTCCAGCTCCTTGCAGTTCTCCTTTATGTGTTAGAATGAGAACGGGGATTTATCTGCTTTCTTCTTATTTGTATGCTAGCACTTAGAACGCTTTCTGACACATACTAAATGATTAATAATATCCTTTCATCTATCTATCTATCTATCTATCTATCTATCTATCTATCTATCTGTCTGTCTGTCTGTCTGTCTATCCATCTATGATATAGCTATGAATGACCTTTCTTTTGCACCCCCAAATTCCAACACACTATGTCAATTAGAATCAGAATACTAGTTCTAACACACAGGTCTGATTCGGTCACTTCTATGTTAAAAAATCCTCTATGGTTTACCATAGAACAAAATATGTTTTCCCTGCTTTGTATTAAAAACTAAAATTTAATGCTGCATTGGATAGAGCACTGGGCCTGAAGTCAGGAAGACTTGAGTTCATATCCTGCCTCAGATATTTACTGGCTGTGTGAACCTGGTCAAGTCACTTAACACTGTTTGCCTCAGTTTCCTCATCTGTAAAATGAGCTGGAGAAGAAAAAGGCAACCCACTCCAGTATCTTTGTCAAGGAAACACAAAATGCGGTCATGAAGAGTCTAACAAAATTAAAAAGATGGAACAACAACACCATTTAGTGCCACACTATCTTTTCAACTTTATTTCACATTGTTTTTTTTTTCTACACGTGTATTCTAAATTTCATCCATCTCAAACTTTCTTGCCTTCGCCTTTGTTCATATCATTCCCTTCCCCAGAGTCTTTTTTATCCTTCCTGTTGAAATCTTAAACACTCTTTAAGACAGTTCAAATGCAACCTCTTTCACATAACTTTTTTTGATTTCTCTGAGTTGTTAATCTTTTTGCTTTGGACTTCACAACATACTTTGTACTTCTCAAGTTCCATTCTATATGAGAGTTGTGTATTTATTGTATTCCCCTTACTAGATTGTAAGCTCCTTAATAGTGTCTTATTTACTTTTGCTTCAGCCACATAGATTAGCAGAGTGCTCTGAAAATAAGACTTACTGAATGCTTGTTAAATAGAACAGAATCTTATATAAACAAATGTAATCAACTAGATTTTTAACTTTAGTTGTTTGTACCCTCCACACATTACGTCACAGTGAAGAGATAAGCCCACATCAAGTGAGGAAAATAATGTGTAGTGACATGATATTTTACATCTATCTAAATAATGCCATTTGACTGTCTTGTGAGTCAGGCAGATGCTGTTCACTTGGAGATGCCTTTGGGTCTTTCACATGATATGGCTATTCTTAGGTCTGAGCAATTCTGATAACCATGGTAGTCATTTTCAAATCTACATGCTGTACTCATAAGGGAGAAAACACATTAACAGCCAAATTTGGTAGTCTATCTTAATACTTTCTTTAAATGGTCTGTGAATTCTTTCTAAATCTTACTAATAACTTAGAGAAAATAGAATGTAAAAGAGATGGTTCAGAACAGCACTCTTGGCCATTACACTGGTAAGTAGTGTCAGGGAATCGGAGCATGTGAAACCTTTCATAATCATTTTAATGCAATTTGAGGGTATTAAACTAAATAGTCCCTAAATCTCTTATAATTTTGATGTGCTGTTTTTCAGGGTTCTATATATATCATCTTCCTTTTTTTTTGCTTCCATTACTCCCCAGAGACCCTACTCAGGCTCCTGAATTCAAGTTCCTCTACATTGGGTCAGCTCATCTCCCACCTGAAAATTTCTCTTTTTTGATAATGATATTGTTAATTTGGACTTTGTAGCATAGTAAATCAAAATCAGTTAAATTAAATTGAGACAAACATAATAATACTTATCTGTAGTAGTCTGTAACATAAAATGAAGCAATCTCCAATGGCTAGTCTTTTCCTCCCCTTAACTCTGGCTCTGGTTTTCCAAGTTCTAGGGTTCTGTGGGTCCAGAGGCCCCCTGCCAACCTACTACAACTTTCAGACTAGGGCAAATGGATGAAATAGGGGCATGGCTTATTCGTTATCACAAGAACATGAGTAGGACCTTGAACTAGAGACCACTGTTGTTCCATATGGGACTGTTACTCCTCTGCAAGTGGTTAAACTTGCCCAGGGTCTGCAAGAGCTTGAACTATATTAATTCCACAAGATCACATTTTATCTTGGCAGAAGAATATAAGAAGTCCCAAAGTCTATTTACCCCCTTCAGAATGGGGCACATCATTAAAATTTCCTTCTCCCTTTCTTCTTCCGTCTCTCTTTTCCTACCTTTTTCTGAGTATTCATTTGAAAAATCCCAAAGCTTCATCTGTAAACATACATTTTAAGCATTTATTATGACATAATAGAGTTATGGGTAATTATTCTGAACAACAGTATGTAGAACATTATGCACTATATAATTGCATTCAGCAATCACAAACACATATGGGACAGAATGCATAACACACAAATCATGCACAACATATAAAAATTATACATTATGTGCACTCTAATAATGAAAACTATCTGGCTACATACCTGTTATACCTTGAGCATCATAAGTAAATTTGGTAGCTGACTGAATAGTTCTTCAAAAAATATGAAATCTTATGTTATTATACAGCATATCTGTCAGCAATACAGTGATATAAAAGTACAAATGGTGCCCTCTTGAAATCCTGAGCACTTAAAAGTTTTTCTTCAATTAATATTCTCATTCATTCTTAATAACAGCAGCAGCGATAGCAATCATACTATATTTCAGTGCATTGAAATACTATTTTATTTTTAGCAAAAGATGATGCAGTGTATTTTCCTCCTTCCTCTTTGACTATGCGGTTCAGTGACTGAATTTTAATTCAGAGCAACATCATTGTACAGCAATAAATTATGCTGAAATAAATGGAGCATATCAGAGCATAGATATCCTTTGCTATTTTCTTTTCTTTTATTAAGCTGTGCCTCCTGCTACTCCCCTACCACCCCACAGAGTAAGTTAAAAAATAAATAAAGCTCTTACATGGCTGCATAGTCCAGCAAAATAAATTTGCACATTGTTCATATCTGAAAATGTATATGTCATTTTGCATCTTCAGTTCATCTCTTCTCTCTTAGGAGAGGTATGTTTCATCCTCATTCCTTTAGACTCATGGTTTATCATTGTTTTGATTAGAATCCTCAAGTACTTAAAACTTCTTTCTCTTAAGTGTTACTATATATATATATATATATATATATGCATATGTGCATATATATATTATTCTTCCAGTTCTGCTCATTTCACTCTACATCAGTTCATAGAGACTTTCCTATGAAGTTTACTCTGAAACTGGCCATTTCAAAATTTCTTACAGCACAATAATATCCCATTGCATTCATATCGCACAATTTCCTTAGCCGTTCCTCAGTAGGATGATAACCCCTAAGAGCTGATATATATATATATACGTTTATCCTTTTCCTTTTTTTAAATTTTTTTGTGTGTAATATATGGAGTGATATAGCCATGTTAAAAATTATACACATTTTAATAATTTTGTGGGCATAGTTCCAAATTGCTTTCCAGAATGGTTAAACCAATTCACATGTCCATCAATAGTGCACTAATGTACCTATTTTCCCATAGTTCCTCTAATATTTTTAATTTCCTCTTTTGTTATCTTTGTCAACCTGATGTGCATGAGGTAGAACCTCAAGTTGCTTTAAGTTATATTTCAATATTTATTTTTGATTTAGAGAATTTTTAGATGGTTGTTATTAACTAGGATTTGTTACCTTGATAAATTCCTGTTAGAATCTGTTAAGCATTTATCTACTAGGGAATGACTCTTAGTTTTATAAATTTGAATAAATACCTTACATATTTTCATTATAAAACCTCTATCAGGGAAATGGTAGGAAAGATTTTCACATTTATTCATTTTCCTTCCAATTTTTGCTATGTTAGATTCGTTTATGCAAAAATGTTTAATGTTATAATAGTTAAAATTATCCATTTTATCCTTTGAGATTTTCTCTATTTCTGGTCTAGCATGAACTATTTACCTATCTGTGGATCTGAAAATTAATTTCTTCCTTGTTTCTCTAATTTGTTATGATGTAACCTTTTATGTCTAGGTCATATATCCATTTGGAGCTTAGCTTGGAGTATCATGTGAGGTGTTAGTCTATACCTAATTTCTGCCAGAGTTTTGTCCATTTTTCCCAACAGCTTTTGTCAAGGAATGACTCCTTTCGCTAGTAATTGGTATCTCTGGGTCTTCTTATTGAATTTCTTTGTCGTGTATTACATTCTTCAAGCCCCTGAGAATCACCAAGATTGAATTTCTCTGGATCTGTCCATGAGGTAGAGGGTTCAGTGTTCCTTTGATGCTCTTGACCCTACTGGACACTATATTGTATACTTTTACATAGATGTCATTGATTATCAGGGTGTTCAGCTATTAAGCTATGGCTTCCTGTCAGTTGTATTTTGCTAATACTTTGAAGAGGCTACAGCTGATCCTATTCAACAAGGATGCATCAGCAATGCCCACCAGTTCTGTACAAATCAGGGCTGAAAGTATACCTTCTTATTGATCCCTATGCTTATAAAAAGAACTTCAATTTCATAGTCATAAAACCCTAATATAAGAAGTCATCAGTCAATACACAAAAACATGGGATGCATGGGGTTAAGGACAGGCGGTAGACTTGTGACTTTGTTGGTTTAGGGAGCCCCTGGTAAGGAACTTCCTCTACCATGGCCTGCAATTTATAGTCTTAGAAAGTTGTATAGATTACTTAGAAATTGTGACTTAATCAGGCTCAGACAACTAGTATGTATCAGAGGTTTGACTGCAAGGACAGAGACCTACATATTTTCATATTTTCTTTCTCTAACTCTCTCTCTCACCTCAATTGTTTTCCAAAAAATGACTAGAATAGTCACTTAGGGTCTATTGCTTAGCACGTTGAACAGTCTACATTTTCACTGTTACTGCTGTATGAGATGCTGTAAATATAAGTGGAAAGGATCCAAGGAAGGTTGTTGGTTGGGTATGGCTTAAATTTTTTGGGATCTGGGCTGTTCCCTATCACATCTCTATTTCACAGTTCTGGTTTGGTGAAATTCAGCTTTTTTTTGAGGCAAAGTGAAGTGACTTGCCCAGGGTCACTAGTGTCAACTGTCTGAGGCCAGATTTGAATGCAGTTCCTTCTGACTCCAGGGTCAGTGCTCTATCCACTGCACTACCTAGCTACCCCAAAATTCAGCTTTAGAGAAACTAGTATCTAATTCTCCTTTGAAGTAATCTCAGTAGTACATGATCATCTAATTCATATATATTACATTAGACATATCATAAATATAATTGTATTATATATAATAAACATATATATTACATATAAATGCACAACTACATCTATGGGTCTGCTTTTTTTGAAATGAGATACTTTAACTTTAGGTTTAACCCATCTCTGTTGCATTTCTCACCAGAGTTTTGAGCTTAGGTGACTTGGAATGGTCACTTTGTTTGCCTCAGTGGCCAATGTATGAGAAAATATCTAAGATTTAGCCAAGATAGGTTTTTCTCATCAGAGATTTGTCTATTTATATTTTCTGGAAGAATTTCACTGTCCAAAGTAATTATATCCAACCTAATCTCTTTTTAGTTCAAGTATTCCCATAGGTTTGTGCCATACTCCAACCCTCTGCTCATCTAGGTCAGTCTAATACTATAAATTTGTTCTGACACTTACCATCATCAATCTTTGAAACAACCTTTTCCACACACAGATAAAAATTCACAGCACTCTTCTCTCTTAAAGGTATGCTTAAAGGTATTGGTAGACTAGACTTAAGACTGCTATTCAGCCTCTGCTTTATCAAGAGCAGACTTTGCAAGTATTTCAATGGTGTGATCTTGGCCTGTTGCATTTTCAGGGCATGTATAAGAATGATTGAAGTTCCTTGGAGGCTTCCCATTCCCCTCTTTCATTTCTCTATATCGGTCCTCTGCCAATGACTTACTACATCAGTGATGTGTCCTAGAACTCAAATGAATCTTTAGACACAGAAGTTCCCTGGAAAAGTATTTGAACATTTCAGAGTTGCTCCTTTATACTTTCAGTGGTAAATCTACTTTCCATTTCCAGCTGATGCTACCAGTGTAGATATTGTCTTCCTTCCTAGCAAGTACCTCTAGTGCAAACTTCTCTTTCTAGGAATACTTTACTGGAGATGTCAAACTGTCAGGCAAAACTCTCCAGTGTAGTTGGAACCAGATAACTGGGAAACGTTTAACAAGATAAATAAAAATACAATACAACATAGATAATGTTGGTTTGTGATTTTCTATGTCAACATACAGCCTGTAGGGATGTGTTTCTACTTGAGTTGGACATCACTGCTTTCAACTTTCATGCCAACTTGGTATCCTTAATAAGGTGTTTGGTAATTAATTTTCAGATTTTTATTCAAATTTTCTCTCTTTGGGGATGTTGGAACATACTATTTCATCAAGCAACTGATAGTGTACAGACACTGTTCTCTATTCTTTTTGAGTATGGTAGAAAGTACATGAGATATTATATAATATTTAAAAATAATTTCATCACAGTATTTCATCAGTACCTCTAAAATTAATGGGCCTTATTAAGTTTTCAAACCCCTTTAGTTCATACCTAACTTTTTAATATTTGTCTTACCATGTGATTATTTTAGCCCAATCTCAACCACAATGTACCACAATAATGCAAAAGTTAACAATAATAACTACTGCAATAGCATACAAAATACTGTAGACACCAAATTTTCATTTTATATACCATAGAATTAGAGATTTAGTGAAAAATTACCTGGACTGGTCAGGAGGGGTTTCAGTGGAAAAACAAAACAAAACAAAACCAAAAATGCTTTCAACTATAGTCTAAAGAAGATTAAAAAATCTTCAGGAGTTCAGTTTGATGAAGAAATCAAACAAGGCTGCAAAAAAGTTCTTTTGTCTCTGTTATTTCCTAGAGGCTCTAAGATCTGAGATACTCTACATTGGCCCAGCCCTCATCCAAACAGGAAATTCCTTTTGCTATTAACAAATTACTTTGACTTTAATAATAAAGGAAAAGAATCAATTTAGTCAGAGAAAGTATGGCAGTATCAAGCAATAAAAGGAAGCACAGCCATATTCCAAGGTGAAGGTCCTCCTCTCTTGTTTCCTACCTCTGACATTCAATAGTCTAAGGCGTTGACAATCCAAAATCCACCAGTTAAGCTACTGTCTCAAGATTACTTTCAATCTAGGGGCAATGGATGAGGCAGGTATGGAAGGAATAGCATAAGTATTTATATAGCACCTACTATGTGCTAGGCACTGTGATAAGTGCTTTTTGCAAATATTATTTCATTTGATCTTCACCACAGCCCTGAGGGGTAGATGCTATTACATTTGAGTGAACTGAAGCAAACAGAAGTTAAGTTACAGGTCCAGGGTCACACAGCTAGCAACTATCTGAGGTCAGATTTGAACTCGTCTTCCTAATTTCAGGCTCGGGTTTTATCCATTGTGCCACCAGCTGCCTCTATAGTACTTTCTCATCTCTATTGGGACACAGTTGGCTTCATGATCTGGAGGCTGCTGCTGATCTATGTTCCCATGAATAAGGTAGGCTTTGCCAAAGGTCTGGAAAAGCTCAAATCATATCAACTCTACAAGCTAGACATCTTTCTTTAAAACTGATTTTTCTTAAAAACAACAACAAACTTTTAAACACTGCTAGTTAAGAGGGAGTGAGTCTTCACATTTTCCTTCCTTGATTCCTTTCCTACTTTTCTACTTCCTCCCTTCCTCTTCACTTTCTTTATCCCTCTCCACTCTCTTCCTTTCCTTTCCTCTCTTCTACTCCTCATTGCTTCCTTTCCTCCCCTCCTGTCTTCTCTCCTCCCTTCCCTTTTCTCATTTTCCCTCCCTTCATCTCTTCTCAGGTTTATTTTAGAAATGGCCTGCCATTATATACTTATTCACACAGAGTTCCTGCTTCCTCAACAGGAGGCCGAGAGGACAAATGAAGTCATATCAATATGTCAAGGAACTGGTAAGGTATATGAACCGCTTTCTTTATGTCTAATTTTTCTTTAGAAAACTGAAGGCCCATAAGAACCTTTGTGAAATTAATTGAAGTAGAGGAAAAAGCCAAAAGACCTCACCATGGTTAATATCAGTAAAAACTCCACTAAATATTAGGGGCAGCTAGGTGGCACAATGGATAGAGAACTGGGCTTGGAGTTATGAAGACCTGAGTTTAAATCTGGCCTCAGATACTTATTAACTTTGTGACCCTGGTTAAGTCACTCAACCCTGTTTGCTTCAGTTTTTTCATCTACAAAATGAGCTGGAGAAGGAAATGACAAAGCACTCTAATATCTTTGCCAAGAAAACCCCAAATGGGGTCACAAAGAGTCAGACATGAATGAAACAACTTAACAACAACAACAAACCACTAAATATTATAGATTAGTCCAGTGATCCTTGGATTGACTACTCTTGAAAATGAAACATTTAAATAATATCAAAGATGGTTTAAAAATAAAACAATATTATAATTAACAGAGGCTCAATTGGCTGGGGATGGTAAAGATGCAAAAGAGCAGAGGTTCTGTGCCCTTTTTTACTGCATCAAGAACAAAGACATTGGGTATTGTCAACACAAGCCACAGACATCAGCATTTCCCTATGTTTTTGTGGCAAGGAGCAAATTAATTTCTCAGCCCTAAAATGTACAGTTTAGGAGTGAGGGCATGGAATTAAAAAGTCACCCCACTCACCTCCATTCATTCCTTCTTCTTTCTTTTTTTCCTGTTCCTTCCCTTTCTCCATCTTCTTCTGCTTCTCTTTCTATCCATTTTCTTCTCCTTGCTCTTCTTCTCTCCCTCTGACCTTCTCCTCTTCTCTCCTTTTTTCTTCCATATCCTTCCTCTCTCTTAATTTTCTCTGTTATCCCTCTTCTAACCATTGAGAAAAATGGGAATATTTTCAGATAAAGCTGAGAGGGCCAGGGAACTCTGGCTTTCCTCTCTTGCTAAGGTGTCCTTAAGCCTGGCCAAATGGATTCCTTTTCTGGCAGAGAATGAAGCTTTACTACCAAGTAAATGCTACTGTATCTTGCCAGTGCTGGATGACCTGGTCCCTTGATCCTGCTATCGAGGCTAACAAGATTTATAGTTATTTTCATTTATAGGAAAGTTGAAAGTTTCAAAGTTGAGTGGTATGTGCTTGCTATGATACTATTGTTGATGGGACAGTGAACTAACTGACTTGGAAGTGCATTTTACTAGTGAAAATCGAAACCTATCTATGCCTTCTCATTCTGAGAGATACCAGTCCATGACTTCCCACAAATCCTTCCCAAGGGGTATCTCTAAAATTCCAAGTGCTGTCTTCTAGAAATACAGCTTCATAGGACTTTAGAAATAGTTTTATGCATTTCCTTCATTTGACAGATGAGGAAACCGAAGCACAGAGGCTAGGTAATCAAGTTCATACAGCTAATGAGGAGAGCCAGGCAGAAATATAACTTGAACAGGGCACATCACTTTCAGGGGTTTAGTAGCTTAAAATCAATTGAGATTAGGGCCCAGTTAGTAGAAATAATTGGTTTAAATTTGAATTAGAAGCTACCAGGGGGCAGCTTCCTTTCCCATACTCCCCTTAGTAATTATACCCCAGGTGAACCCTTCCCCAGACTAGCCCCACCCTCTGTCCATACCCACCACCTCTGGCAACTTCCCTATTATTAGTTTTGTGATATCCCAGGGCTTCTGTCATACCCTGCCTTCAATTCATTTCATATCATTATCTTCACATAAAATTCTAACTTTTCTTCAGGGTTCAACTTCCATGCCATTTCTTGTCCCCTATACATCAAAATCTCTTTAGTTGTTACTAATTTCTCCCTCCTAAAATTCTATTTTATTTATTTTTTGCCATTCCCTAATTGGCAAGCATCACTTTATTATATATTTA
The DNA here is from genome assembly GCF_011100635.1 of Trichosurus vulpecula. Classification (NCBI taxonomy): domain Eukaryota; kingdom Metazoa; phylum Chordata; class Mammalia; order Diprotodontia; family Phalangeridae; genus Trichosurus; species Trichosurus vulpecula. The sequence goes on along the minus strand of NC_050577.1, from coordinate 184,672,541 downwards.
AAAGGAATAGCAAGTTGTACATAATAGATTTGCAGCTTTCATGTGCAATCATCTTTTTTTTCCTATTACACTATGTTATGGAAATTCTTGTTTTATTTCTTAAGTTCAGAATAAAATAAATAAAAAAATTTTAAAAATGGGGATCAGATGGGGGAAGCCTTTATCTCTTCCCCACTGAAAATTCATAAAACACAGTGGTATCACAGGAGCCCATAAACAGATACAGACCCATTAGACTTTCTCTCAGAAGGTAAGCACATTTGGGGAGGGGGTTGCTGTTGGATAAGCCACCTCCATCCCATGGACCCATACTGTCTGAATCACTTAGGCCTGTTGTGGCAGGTTTTATAAGATCCAGACCTTGCTTGCCCCCCACCCATGGGGTTTACGTACTCTTTCGGCTGCAGGATGATTGATCCTCTGTGAGCATGTCCCTTCCTTCTCAGGAACTCTCAGATTTGGAATAAAAAGTCCAAGACTCTCTCTACTGTATTAGCTAGTTGGTACAATGAATAGAATGTTGGCCTTGGAGTCAGAGAAGACCTGAATTCAAATCCATCTTGAACACTTAATAGCCATGTGACTCTAGGCAAGTCACTTAACCTCTCAGCCTCAGTTTTTCATCTGTAAGATGGGGATAATAGTGCCTATCTCACAAGGTTGTTATGACAATCTAATGCACTTTGCAAGCTTTGGTGCTGTATATAAATACTAACTATAAAATTATATTTTATTTTTTTGCTTAAATGTTCATTACTCATGTCCTCCTAGCAGAATATGTCTTTTTTTGGGGGGGGGGCACGTGAGGCAGGAGCTGCTTTTTTTTTTGTATTTGTATGCCTAGTACCTAGCACAGTGTCTCACACACAGTGAGTGCTTGAGATGAATTGGAGGGAATACCCCTATCAAATGGATCTATTTTTCAAAAGATAAGTAACACTAGGATCCCATTAGTACAAAATTCCCCAATAAAGCATTGAGTTAATACATCAAAGAAATGTGTTTTTGTAGGCATGTTAACTCCCTTCACCAAAACAGATGGTAACCTATCTACAACTTAATAGATCAAGCTCAGAGAATTGATTGAGACTCACAAAGGTAAAATGATTTTACAGACCTAGTAAGTATCAGAGGCAGTATTTGAAACTCCATCATTCTGACTCCCACTCAAATACTCCATCCATTACAGCACAAATCTTTGAATGAGATTAAAATAATGTTGGGAAAACAGGGTCACCTAAATATCTTAGTTCAAAGCATCTGGTTCCCACATATAGCATATTGTAAAAATTCTGCCTAATAAATTTTTCAGAAGCTACAATACAATGTAAAACTTATGAAAAAGTAGATTGGTATTGAAAAAGTTTCCTAAAAAAAGAGTGAGTTGTACATGTTCTGCTTCTTTACTTTCTTTTGCACACATGGTGATTCCCTTATGACCAAAATGTCCATTCTCCTGCTGGCAGCCTGATGGAATTCCTAGCTTCCTTTCACTCACAGCTCAGGTGCTGTCCTTCCAAATCTTCCAGCAGATAGTGCTATCTCCTTCATGAACTTGGTTTTACTTTGTGTTTACCTGTCTGTGTATATATCCAGCAGGGATTTATTAACTGCCTACTATGTATCAGAACACATATTCTAGTAAGCTAAGAGCAGGAACTATTTTCCTTCGTGTCTTTGTTACCCAAGCACCTAATACAGTGCCTAGCATATGGTAGAAACTTAATAAACATGTGTTAAATATTATAGGGAATTACAGGGAAAATGCTACAATTAAATGTTACAGCTAATATATTACAGTAAAAATCTTACAGCTAAAAATGATTATCTCTACATATAGAATATTAGGAATTATTACCATCCATTCAAAAAATTTCTTCAACCAATAAACAGTACTATTTGATCTATTTAACGAGTTGTTACTTCCCCCAGTGAATCTAGTCAAACTTCCACAAATGTATTTAGTATTTAGTAAATGATTTAAACGCTTATCAAAATAATTTCATTTCAGTTCTACCAATTTAGGTACAAACCAAGAAAGAGTGGTCTCAAGAGGAGTTTTCTGTGCCTTTTACAGCTCTGCTGTCTGGGTCGACAGGAAATCAGGAAACTATTTCCCAGGCTAACAATGAAAGTTAGCCTTGGACCTTTATTTGGCCATTAATCCTAGCATCCCATATGGTGAACTCCAAAGGCACTGTCTTTTTTAGCTACAGTTTGGCACAGTATTTGTTTGCATTGAGATAGGTTGTAAATGTTACATGATTCCGGATTTAGCATCAAGCTGGCTGTCCTGAAAACTCATCTATTTATATCTCTTGGGTACAGCTTTTATCAGGGAATATTTTGCCATCCTGACCACCCTTCCCACGACCTTCATAAGAATCCATCTTTTTTTTTGTAAATTAGAACATCAAGAGGCACAGAGATTTGTGAATTACAGATAACAAACAAATAAAAAAAACCCAAGGAATGGTGTAACTTACATAAATATGACTTGTGGGTGGAGGTGGGTCAGGAACATTATAAGCAGTGTCATGAGCTGGTGGAAGTAAAGTCGGAGATCTGAACTATTAAGCAGCTTTCATTAAATTCTTATGCGTCACTGTGCCAGTGCTACTAATTTTAAACAAAAGCAATGAAGTCTCCTGAGAGCATTCAGTCTAATTTTTTTCCACTGGGTCTTGGTGGTCCCTTTCACCTTTTACCTCAGTGCTGATCATAAGAATGATATCAAGTCAGTGTCTGGAGCATGGGAAAAGTAGGTTTCATGTGAGCCAAAAGCAATACATTTAATATGTGTAATGCTTGGTCTTACTGGATTTAAATAGAACAAAAGCTATCAAATTCTGCCTTTTCTGATAACTAAAACTTTACTAGAAGTGCAAGCTATTCTTATTCAAGATAGGCACTTAAAAGAGCGTGTGGTGTTCCATCCCTTTAACCTCTTCTAGGCTGGTTTAGTCTCTCCTCAGGCATCTATATGCTTTCATGGAGAATTTCAGTGGGGCTTTTGGAAATATCTAAAGCTCTGGCATTTTTCTTTCATCAATGAAACGATAATAGAGCTCTCACAAGGTAGCAAAGCTGTCACAAGTAGCAGAAAATGGAATTTCATGCACTTGTTTGCATTTAGGAAAAGCTACTGAGAGAGAACGCAGAGTTAATGTCTGAGCCAAATTGGGATGGAATGTGACAGATCCCTTGGAGAGGAGGATGTGTGCCCAGGAGTGATAAACAGTTTGCCACGAGGAAGGGTAGAGGGGGATGCCATTTGGGAAGTTCCACTGCATATCTAATTTTGGACAGAAAAAAACAGCTGAGATGCCAGTGGGATTTCAGCACATAGGAAGTGGATGGCTCAGCTCCAAAAGATGTCATAAAATTAAGGTCTGGTGATCAGGCCACAGCCAGCCATAGACAGTGTTTCTACAAAGCAGCTTATTTCGTCTTCCTAGATCACCCATTACTGTAAGGGCATAAACCTGGATTTCTGCACTTGAGTAACCATATTCTATATACCTGGTTATCCTGCCTGACTCTGATACCAGTGCAAAAGCATTGGTTGCCACACCGCTGACTATACGTCTTCTCCATCTTAAAGATTTTACAGTCCAGTTTGGAAGAAGGGAGTCCTTTATCTTAGTATCCAAAATTCCAATTTATAAATATAATCTTTCCATCTTAAATTTCCTTCAGTTTCAGTAACTGAATATTCACATTCTATATTAAAGTAAAGAAGCCTGGATTGCATGACCAGCAAGATGGTAGTGTAGCCATCTCTGCTAATCCACTTTACCTCTTTAACCCTTAAAAAAGAGAGAACAAAGTACCAAATGTAGAACAGTTAAAGATGAATCAACAAGACGAAGGAGAGCTCTGACAAGATGAAGTCCTTTTGAATTGATAAAAGCTAACTAACTCTAATCCCTAAAATATTCAGCAATAGCCTCCTTCCACATACATGCCCACCACAGAGACTCAAGCTGATCACAGGTTTTTGCCTAAGGTCCAGGGAAGGGAACCCTGAGCTCATCTTTCTTACAGTTGAAAAGACTGCTGTTACACTACCATCAACAAGTGGTAGACACTGATTCTGCCCAGTTAGAAGTACGCTGCTTTCTGACTGGAGATGAGCACTACATTAGGGAACCCTGCCCCACAAGACTGTAAAGACTCTGCCAGAAGGATGCTCTCTGACCTTCCACGCCGCCCCCTGCCACCCTGTAAAAAGCTGCAGATATTGATTCAGTACAGTCCCAAGAAGGAAAGGAGGAGAAGCTAGGGAAGAATCGGGGATAGGGTACAGCATCTATGGCTTCCCCAACCTTGAAGAAAGAAGACTGAAATTCATTTGGAGTCAATTATATCCCAACAGAATGTACTCAGGGTAGGAATCCGGGTCATTTAATCCTTTGTCTCCCCCAAAGAGGAAGCTGAGGCAGTCATAGGTATGTGCCTACCAACAAAAGGGGCAGAGGAAGGATCAATAAAGTGAGTGATGTGTGGAATGCCACCCCCACCAAAGGCTGAAAGACCAAATATTTAGAGAGAATATCCCTCAAGAAAAAAAGAATAGAGCACAAGTAGATAAATCAACAGAAAGGATCTTAAATCCACAAGGAAGGATAAGTCATAAATCTTCACAGAGGACAAAGGCTCTCTTACCAAATATTGCAAGGCAAAGGAAAGCAAACCAATGCTTGATAAGAAACTCTTCCCCCCAAAGAACTTTTGGACTTTCAAGAGAGCCTGGAGCAATGCCAAGAAATAGCAGAATGGCTCAAAAGAAAAAAAATCCATAAGAGAAGAAATTAGAAATGAATATATATGTATATATATGCTAGAACTTAGAGATCACAATACATAATTTAAAATTAAACAGAAAAATTGAATTCATGATCAAGTCTTTCTAAGAAATGAAAGAATGATTAACAGATCTGAAATACAAAAATGATAATGAATGCTAAAAGAGAAGCAAGAAGAGGGAGGGAGGAAGGAAGGATCAAAAGAAGGAAGAAAAATTAAAAAAAAAACAGAGAGAACAGAATAATAATAAAAGTAAGGTAAAAAAGCTTAGCATAGGGCAGAGTAACAAGGAGAGTAAAGCTCCTATGGGAGGAGAATGTAATCAAATTAGCATAAGCAAAACTAATCAAAAAGACCAAGTGCTGATTTAAAAGAAGAGGAAAAAGCAACAATATAAAACAAAACAATCAAAGGTGAAAAACAATTACAATATTAAATGTTAATGTACTAAAATCTTCAATAAATGATTCCACTCACCGTTGGTACATGGAATGGGCACACTCTTATGGACAATATGAAATCCACTAGACCTGAAAGATGAATAGCTCTTGTTGTGAGGGAACTCAGTAGTTATTCCATCCCAACGGTACCCCTGAGTGAAATGAGGCTGGCAAATTAAGGCCAGCTTACTGGAATCAGGGATGGATATATATTTTTTGGGACTGGCTGTAGTGATGGGGACTGTGGTGAAACTGGTACAGGTTTCATAATCAAAACTAATTTAGCCAACAAGTTTGTGTGTCTCTCAAAAAGACTGAAGGACAGGCTCATAGCAATGCTACTGTAGGAAAGTACCATCATCAAACGCATATATTCTCACCATGACAAACTCTGGTGAGGCCAAATAAAAAATTTGTGAAGACTTGGAAACCCTCATCGTAAATGTGCTGAAAGAGGATAAGCTTGTAATTCTGGGTGACTTTAAAACCAGAATAGGCACAGACTATCAGACATAGCAGGGAGTCCTTGGGATGAATGGAGTTAGAAACAGCAATAGCAATGCTCACTTGCTTGCATCTCATGACCTTCTCATCATCAACACTGTCTTATGTTTACATAATGCAATAGAACTTTGTGGATTTACCCTTGCAGTGAACATTGACAATTAATAGACATATCATTGTAAGGAGAGGAGACGGACAGGATGTGAAAGTGATGAAGGCTTACAGTGTTGGACTCATCATAGACTTATGTCCTATGAAAGTGGTAACTCCAAGGCAAGAGGACTACCAGAAGACAATGTTAACAGATTAGAGCACTTCTCCATGTGTGAACAGTTTGATTGCTAGTGTGGAGGGAAAACTGAGCCAACACATGGTTGGAACAGAAGAAGAGTGGGCAGCTTTTAGAGATTTGGTGTATAGCACCACATTTACTCATTTGGGCCAGAACCCTTGCAAACATCAAGGTTGGTTTGACAGAAACTGCTAAGTGAAAAATGACAACTCCACAGGATTTACAAGTACATCTGTCTTTAAGAAGGCAGCATTTAACTCCAACAAAAATAAAGTGTAAGTGAAGCTTAGAGAGATGTGGAATTCTTGGCTCAATAAGAGGGCAGATGAGATTCAATTTTACACTGATAATAACAATCCAAAGTGCTTTTTATGATGCTCTGAAGGCTACTTATGGGACAAGGAACTATGGGGCATCTCAATTACTCAGTGCTAATGGAGCCACATTAATTGGTGATGATGACATGAACCCGGAGAGATGAGATTGAATACTTCCATTGTGTTCTCAACAGACCATCATCAACCAATGCTGAAGCCATTGACCATGTACTTCAGGTTTAAGTCAGTTCCACCACTTCCAAGTAAAGAAAATATTTCGAATGTCATTAGGCTCCTCTCATGTGGCAAAGTGCCTAGTGCTGATTCTCTTCTAGCAGAGATCTATAAGGCAGAGAGTCCACTGCTCATACCAAAGCTGGATGAAATCTTCTGGGTTATATGGCAAGAGGAGGTTATCCTCCAGTGGTTCAAGGATGCCTTTATTGTCCATCTCTATAAAGGAAAAGGAAATAGGTTGTCCTGCCACAAGAGCAATCTCTCTCTTAGTCATTATAGCAAGACTCTTGCTAGACTTCTCCTTAATGGGCTGATTCTTCACCAGGAAGATAGTCATCTATGTGAGAGCCAGTGTGATTTCAGAAAGGGCCAACAAAGGGTCCATATGGAGTTTGCTGCTCAACGACTCCAGGAGAAATGCCAGGAGCAGAACAGAGGTCTGTACACAATGCTTGTTGATTTGACCAAGGCCTTTGATACTATCAGTCATAAAGCTTTATGGAAGATCATGGCAAAATTTAGTTGCCTGGAGAAGTTCATCAATATTGTATACCAGTTCCATGATGGCATACTTGCCTGGGTTCTCGATAATGGACAATGCTCTCGCTTTTTCCCAGTCACCAATAAAGTGAAGCAGGGTTGTGTGCTTGCTCCCGTGCTTTTTAGCATGATGTTTTTAGCAATGTTGTCAGACCCCTTCAATGAGGATGAAAATGCCATCAAGGTCAGCTAAATAATTTTATAATTTCATAAATTATGACAGTAAATTATTTAACTTGAAAAGACTACAATCCAAGACTAAAGTGGAAGTAGAGTTGGTGTGCAAATCTTTGTTCACAGATGATTGTGCATTCAATGCAGCCTCTGAGGCTGAGATGCACCAGAGTATGGATCAGTTCTCTGCTGCTTGTACTAATTTTGACCTGACAATAGAGGATCTTCACCAGCAAATGGAGAAATCTTGAAGGCTGCAGATAACTTCACTCACCTTGGCAATACATTCTCCAGGAATGTACACATAGATGAAGATGTTGATGCACACATTGCCAAAGCTAACTCAGTGTTTGGGAGCTTCCAAAGGAAACTATAGGAGAGAGACTGCTTACAAAATTGAAGGTCTACAAAGCCATTGAGCTGACCTCATTGTTGGATGTCTGTGAAACCTGGACTGCATACTAGTCCCATGCCACTTAAATTACTTCCATTTTAATTGTCTTAGGAAGATTATGAAGGTTACCTGGGGAAGATAAGATACCACACACTGAGATCCTTTCTTGAGCTGACCTGCTAAGCATTCAAATTCTACCACGACTCTGATGGGCTGGCCACATTGTTCAAATACCAAATGTAAGTTTGCCTAAAAGACTACTTTTGGGGGGGAGAACTCACACAAGGCAAGTGCTCACACTGAGGTCAGAAGAAGAAATGCAAGGACACTCTCAAGGTCTCTCTGAAGAACTTTATAATTGACCGTGAGATATAGGAGACACTGGCACAGGACCACCCAGCACAGTGTGCCCACATCAAAGAAGCACTGTGCTCTATGAACAAAGCAGAATTGCATAGGGACTATTTGTGCCTGACCTGTAGTGGAACTTTTTGAGCTCATATTGGTCTGATCAGGCACAGCTTGACACAACGTACCTAGACCCCGACAAAGTGATGCCATTTTAGTCCTCTTTGAGGATGGGCAACAATCAACCAATCAAGAATAAAGGTGCTAAAAAAGTGCCAACCTGCACTGGCAGCGAAAGTTCTTCCTTAAGACCTTTTTGCACTGATAGAATCACAAATTCATATTTCACCCAAAAGCCATCCAAGACCTATAAATCAAGCAACAATCTTTTATTAAGCACTTACTATGTCTTAGAGATCAGCTAAGTATTGACGATACAAGGAAAGACCAAAAACAGCCCCTGATCTCATAGTGCTTATATTCTAATGGTTATGAATAGACTATAAATGTATAAATATATAGGATATTATGTATGCACATATTTATATCATACATATGCTTATATGTAATTATACAAATGACATGTAATAGTTATTACATGTTTATAATTATGAGATACATATGGAACAAGTAGAAGATAACCTTATAGGGAACGACTTTAGCAACTGAAGGGACCAAGAAAGGCCTCCTGTAGAAAGTGGCATTTGAGATGAATCTTGAAGTCTTGATTTAAATAAGGAGGTAAATAAGGAAATATTCTAAGTGTGGGGAATAATCAATACAAAGTCACTGAGATGAGAGATGTTGTGATGTGCTTGAGGAAAAGAAAGCAGACCAGTGTGAATCCTCTAAATGAGTTTTCCATCCAACTACACATCATAGTCTGGACTATAGTCATCCTTCATTTAGAATTTTTTTCTACTTGGATAGTTAGGCTATGCTCTCTTGGCATATCATGGAGTTCTTTTGAGAGACTGTGCAGTATTTGGGGGCTCGATACAATCTGTACAATGTCATCTGCAAACTGGAACATCTGGAGGATTTCACCATCTCCTAGGAATCCCTTTTTGACATGGACCCTGTGCTGGGTCTTCTCTGCAACTCTGACAAGTATCTTTGGCAAATGGCTATCTGCTGGTCTTATGTCCTGTTTGATGTTAATGGTCATAGGGTCATTAAACAAGTTCATCTTTATTGTTGTATTTTTCAAAAAATCTTGTAAAATTTTGACATGTATGGGAAACATCTTGTTGGAGAAGAGCAAAATTACAGAATCATAGCTTTAGAGTATTGAAGAGATCTTAGAGGATACATAGTGTCATTCTCCTCTTTTAAAGATGAGGAAACTGAGACTAAAAGAAGTGAAGCTAATTGTCCAAAGTCATAGGACTTGTAAGTGTAATAGAGGGGCTGGTCAACCTAAATGAGAATATGCAGCATGGTTGGCTGATGCAATCCCCATGTGAGCTTCAAAGCATGCAAACTGTTCCTGTTTCCAGTCTGTTAACCATGTGATGAAGAAACAGACTTTTTGTTGATGACTGAGCCAGAAATGGGTACGCCTACAAAAGGCATTAACTGGACAAATTTCCTTTCTTTCTTTCCTGGATGTGATCAAGGGAAAACACTCTGTAAACCTCTGAATGGGGAGAAAGGCTCCATTACCTTAATCTTCCCAGGCCCACATGTGGCAGTGGATATGGGCCTCTATAATTTGCCTCATTGAACTTGTCCTTTCTTATTCATCGGTGAAAGAGTTTTTGACTGAGTTGCAACTTCATGAGTTTTGAAAAGTTGGGAGAGTGAAGGTCTAGGAGGTGAAGTCCATGCCATATTTTGCAGAGAACAATGGCTGGTAAGCAGCAAATTTCTGAAAAACCTGTTTGACCCAGTATAAAAATGGAATAAAGCTTTTCCATCAGCTATGCTACATTTGGAAATGACTTGGTAGTGTGAATGCTATCAACATACTGCTTAAGTTTGAGCCCACATTCCCTAGGGATCAAGATAGTGCAGGAGTAGGAAACCTTTGGCCTTAAGGCCACATGTGGCCGTCTGGGTCTTCAAGTCAGCCCTTTGACTGAATCCAACTTCAAAGAACAAATTCCCTTAATAAAAGGATTTGTTCTGTAAACCTTGGACTCAGTCAAAAGGCTGCACCCAAGGACCTAGAAAGTCACATGTGGTCTCAGGGCTGCAGGAAAGGATTTTCATATTTCCATTCTTACTATATCTGCTTAGTAAATATTTTTCATAAAACTAATTGATATTCATTGTTTAAGTGACACTGATTCACTAATCACTGGTAGTTTTCACTGGAAAGAACATTCTCTTGACTTGAGCCAATGTACCTCCAACATCTCAGGATATGCCTAAAACCCTGAGGAAGAGATGTAGTCTTGCTTAGGGACTCAGTTGCCTGTGAGATTAAGAGTGGGAGTCAGGATAAGGATCCTCAGTCTTTATAAACTTCACATAAGTGTCAAAGATGGAATTGAATTGTAGATTCTAGGTTCATCATTTTATCTACTAGGCCATGATCTCTCAAATGGTTTATAAAAAATAAATGATCACCAAACAGTAAACAGTGGGATATTGCATACTTTTTGTCTTTCACTCCATTATATGATAGTAAAGCTGTATTCTACTGTGTCAGTAACTGTGTACAAGTTCCTTGCCAATGCCTGCCTATTTCTTTCTAATACCCTCATCAAGGAAAACCTTGATGAGTGTTAAGATTATTTTCATAAATAATTTCGCATTTATAGGAAAGTAGCTGTATAGGTTGGTAGTTATTGATATTTTCTCAATTGCCTTTTTATGCTAAAGTAATAAAGGTTGATATTTTCACCTGATTATTTGTTATTCTCCTTGATCATCTATTTTTTAGTGTTCTCACAATTGTGCCCCTCCAAACAGACTTCTTCCTTATTTTCTTATTCTATTCAGAAGCTTTTTCCATCTTTCTTTTTTTAGTGACATTTCCATTTCATCTATCAGCAAGTCTGGAACCTTCCTGTTAGTATTTAAATGTGGTGACACAAATCCCCTTGGTGGTAAGAATTTATTTTAAAACAATGCAGATCTTTTTCATCTTTCATATGTTTATTGTCCTTATTTTAGTTATATACACAAGTTTCTTTAGGATGACTTTGTTTAGTTAAGTCTCTTCCCAGCTTTCTTTATTGTTTTTTATATCTACTCTTTATTGCTGCTTAAAGGTTATACTCATAGTTATCCACCATTCTTTTCCATAGCATTTAAAGGGCAAATTTATGTTCTCAATTTATATGGTCTTTGGCTACTAAATCACTTCACTTGACAAGTACATCTATTGTTTCCCGAGTAAAGCGGCTTTTTGGTTCCTTGGGCTCCTTACTGTTGATTTACATATTGGTTAAATTTGTAATTTGTGTCAATGTCTGATTTTAGTGTCATTAACATTCTGTTACTTAGTGTCATTAACATCTTCTATTTTTTACACCATCATAGACATTTCAAGTATCTCTCCTGTCCAATTCCAGAGAACAATCCATATAGCAAATAGTATTTTTTAGAGAGGGAAAAAATCAGCATAAAAGTTTATGATGAGAAATTTGAAAACATGTGCAAAATGTAACATCTGTGGATCTCCCACCTCTGCAAAGAGTTGGGTTGGGGTGTCCTTTCATATCTCTTCATTTGAGTGCTGCTTGATCTTTATAATTTTATTGCATTTACTTTGGATGTTTGGTGTGTAGTTTTTTCCCCATTTACATTGTTGTAGTCATATTATTGTTTACTTGGGTAACTAGGAGAATCGGTGGATAGAGTATTGGCTCTGGAATCAGGAAGACTCATCTTTGTGAGTCTTTACATCTTCAAATCTGGCCTCAAACATTTATTAGCTGTGTGACCTGGACAAGTCACTTAATCCTGTTTTCCTCAGTTCCTCATCTATAAAATGAGCTGGAGAAGGAAATGGCAAACCACTCCAAGTATCTTTTCCAAGAAAACCCCAAATGGAGTCGTGAAGAGTTGAACACCAACTGAACGACAATAACATATTGTTTTTTGACTTTGCTAACTTACTATGTAAGATAAAGATCTTCCCAGCTTCTTTGTATTCAATCCACAGATCATTTCTTACAGCATAGTAATATCCTGTTGCATTTATGTACCACAATTTTGCTTATCCATTCTCCAATTGATGGGTATCTATTTTATTTCCAATTCTTCACTATCACAAAAGTGTTGTTATAATATCTTGGAGTATATAGGCACTTTCTTCTTAACAATGGTTTCTTTTGGGTATAAGCTCAGAAGTGGAGTCTCTGGTATGAAAGATATGGACATTTTACTCACCTTTTTGTATAATTCCAATTGGTTTCCAAAATAGTTTACCATTCATAGCTTCCTTTACAATGTAAAGTGTGTCTGTCATTCCATACACCCCTCCAAAATTGACTATTATAGTTTTTGTCATGTTTGCCAATTTGCAGAGGTGTGAAGTAAAAATCAGGGTTGTTGGAATTTCATTTCTCTTATTAGATTGGAGAATTCTTTCAAGTGATTGTGGATACTTTGAAGTTCTTTGAGAACTATTTGTTCATATTCTTTGACAAGTTATCTATTATGGACTTTCTCTGTCTCTCTCACCAAATCCGTGTCAGAGAAATTTGATAAAAAAAGATTTCTTCTTCCAATTGAACAACTTCCCTTGTTGTCATAGATGTGTTACAGTTATCTATACAGAAACTTTTTAGTCTCAAGTAATTATAGTCATCTAATTTATCTTTTGCAATTGCTTCTATTTATTTTAGAATAATACATTTCCTACCATAGAAGTAAGAGGTATATGATCCGTTTCTCATCATAAATTTTTATAGTATAATCTTTAATATGAAAGTTATGTATCCATTTGAAGTATATGGTGGAATAAGGAGTAAGGGTATGATCTAAGCTTAATTTCTGTCAGATTGCTTTCCAATTTTCCCAGAAATTTTCACAAAATAAGGAGTGTTTTCCTAGGTAATTTATGTTTTCCACTTTATCAAACACTGTGTTATTGAGTTCTCTCCATCTAGTCTGTTTTATTGATTTATCTCTATTTTTAATTAAGGTAATATGGTTTTGAAGACTGCTTCATGATATAGTGCTGCTTGAGGTCAGGAAGTGCTATTTCCCCTTTGTACCTACTTCTTTTCATCCTTTACCTTGATATTCTAGATCTTTTACTTTTCCAGATACATATTATTTCTTCAAGTTCTCTAAAGTGTCTCTTTGGTAATTAAATTGGTATATATCAAAAGTATAAATTAACTTTGGTAGTATTGTCATTTTTTTTTTTTCTAATCATTATTTATTTATATAATATTATTAGCTTTCAGCATTAATTTTCACAAGAGTTTGAATTACAAATTTTCTCCCCATTTCTTCCCTCCACCCCCCAACTCCAAGATGGCATATATTCTGATTGCCCCATTCTCCAGTCAGCTCTCCCTTCTGTCACCCCACTCCCCCCCACACCCTTTTCCCTTACTTTCTTGTAGAGCAAGGTAGATGTTTATGCCCCATTGCCTGTATTTCCTAATTGCATGCAAAAAATTTTTTTTGAACATCTGCTGTCAAAACTTTGAGTTCCAAATTCTCTCTCTTCTTCCCTCCCCACCCACCCTCCCTAAGAAGGCAAGCAATTCACATAGGCCACATGTGTATCATTATGCAAAACCCTTCCACAATACTCATGTTGTGAAAGACTAACTATATTTTGTTCTTTCCTATCCTATCCCCCTTTATCCAGTTTTCTCTCTTGACCCTGTCCCTATTCAAAAGTGTTTGCTTTTACCTCCTACCCCATCTGTCCTCCCTTCTATTGTCCCCCTTTTTTTATCTCCTTCCTCCTTCTTTCCTGTGGGGTAAGATACCCAATTGAGTGTGTATGGTATTCCCTCCTCAGGTCAAATCCAATGAGAGCAAGATTCACTCATTCCCCCTCACCTGCCCCCTCTTCCCTCCCAACAGAACTGCTTTTTCTTGCTACTTTTATGTGGGATAATTCACCCCATTCTATCTCTGCCTTTTCCCTCTCTCAATTGATTCCTCTCTCATCCCTTAATTTGATTTTATTTTTTTAGATATCATCACTTCATATTCAACTCACCCTGTGCCATCTGTCTATATATATATATATATATATATATATATATATGTGTGTGTGTGTGTGTGTGTGTGTGTGTGTGTGTGTGTGTGTGTGTGTATACACATATATATGTATATATTCCCTTCAGCTACCCTAATACTGAGGTCTCATGAATTATACACATCATCTTTCCATGCAGGAATGTAAACAAAACAGTTCAACTTTAGTAAGTCCCTTATGATTTCTCTTTCTTATTTACCTTTTCATGCTTCTCTTGATTCTTGTGTTTGAAAGTCAAATTTTCTATTCAGTTCTGGTCTTCTCACTGAGAAAGCTTGAAAGTCCTCTATTTTATTAAAAATCCATATTTTGCCTTGGAGCATGATACTCAGTTTTGCTGGGTAGGTGATTCTTGGTTTTAATCCTAGCTCCATTGGCTTCTAAAATATCATATTCCAAGCCTTTTGATTCTTTTAATGTAGAAGCTGCTAGATCTTGTGTTATTCTGATTGTGTTTCACAATACTCAAATTGTTTCTTTCTGGCTGCTTGCAGTATTTTCTCCTTGATCTGGGTGCTCTGGAATTGAGCAACAATATTCCTAGTAGTTTTCTTTTTGGGATCTTTTCAGGAGGTGATTGGTGGATTCTTTCAATTTCTATTTTACCTTCTGGCTCTAGAATATCAGGGCGGTTCTCCTTGATAATTTCTTGAAAGATGATATCTAGGCTCTTTTTTTGATCCTGGCTTTCAGGTAGTCCAATAATTTTTAAATTATCTCTCTTGGATCTACTTTCCAGGTCAGTGGTTTTTCCATGAGATATTTCACATTGTCTTCCATTTTTCATTCCTTTGGTTCTGTTTTATAATATCTTGATTTCTCATAAAGTCACTAGCTTCCACTTCCCCCAATGTAATTTTTAAGGTAGTATTTTCTTCAGCGATCTTTTGGACCTCCTTTTCCATTTGGGTAATTCTGCCTTTCGAGGCATTCTTCTCCTCATTGGCTTTTTGGAGCTCTTTTGCCATTTGAGTTAGTCTGTTTTTTAAGGTGTTGTTTCTTCAGTGTTTTTTTGTGTCTCTTTTAGCAAGTCATTGACTTGTTTTTCATGGTTTCCTGCATCAGTCTCATTTTTCGTCCCAATTTTTCCTCTACTTCTCTAACTTGCTTTTCCAAATCCTTTTTGAGCTCTTCCATGGCCTAAGACCAGTTCATGTTTTCTTGGAGGCTTTTGATGTAGACTCTTTGACTTTGTTGACTTCTTCTGTCTGTATGTTTTGGTCTCCTTTGTCACCAAAGAAAGATTCCAAAGTTGAATCTGAATCTGAGTGTGCTTTTGCTGCCTGGGCCTGTTCCCAGTCAACTATTTGACCCTTGAGTTTTTCAGCGGGGTATGACTGCTTGTAGAGTAGAGAGTACTTTGCTCCAAGCTTGAGGGGATATGCTGTTGTTTTCACAGCTATTTCTATACAGCAAGTTCTGCCACACTAGCGCTACTTCTCCTCTAAGAACTGCCAACACCGGACCTGACTCAGATCTTAAGCACACTTTGCACTCCCCCTTGGATTGCTACTTAATTCCTCCCACCAGGTGGGCCTGGGGCTGGAAGCAACTGCAGCTGTAGTTCTGTAGCTGCACCACCTCTACTTGCCCCTGGGGTGGTGGCTGAACCATGAACTCCTTTCACTCTGTCCCTGCAGCTTTTCCCACTAACCTTCTCTGTTGTCTTTGGTGTCTGTGGGTTCAGAAGTCTGGTAACTGCCGCAGTTCAGTGATTCAAGGCACTAGCGCCTGTTCTGCCCGGCTCCTGGTCTGGTTGGTCTGGGCACAGGCCATGCTGGTCTCTGCCTCCTTTCCACTTCCAGCTCTGTGCATGATAGACCTTACCCCACGACCGTCCTTTGCTGGAGCCCTGCTTCCCTCTGCTATTTTTTGGGTTCTGCAGTTCTAGAATTTGTTCAGAGCCATTTTTTATAGGTGTTTGGAGGGTCCTGGGCAGAGCCCTAGGCAAGTCATTGCTTTCTAGCTGCCATCTTGGCTCAGCCCCCGTGTCATTTTTCTTAATTGCATGGCCTAGACCGGAGATTGTCTTTTAGCTATTTAAGTTGGTTTTTATTTCTTCAAGAAGACTTTTGTAATTGACATTTATACAAATCTTTTGTGTGAATTTGGTAGGTAGATCCCCAGATATTTTTGCATTTTGTAGTTATTTGGATAGGATTTCACTTTTTATTGTTGTTTCTTACACCTTGTATTATGCTAGTATGCTAATGATTTTTGAGGATTTATTTTGTAGCCTGTAATTTTGCTGAAGCTATTATCTCAATTAGTAAGTACTTTTATTAATTCTCTAGGATTTTCCAAGTAAACCATCATATCATTAGCCAATAAGGATAGTATTATCTCCTCTTTGCCTGTCTTTATTTCTTTAATTCTTTTCTATCAGCTTGTTATTATTGCTAACATTTTAGTATTATATGCAATAATAACGGGGAAAGGAGGCATACATGCTTTACTCCTGTATTTATTGAAAAAAGACTCTAGAATATTCCCATTGCATTTCATGCTTGTTCTTGATATTAGATAGATGATTTTTATTATGTTAAAAAAGTCCCTCTATGTCATTGCTTTGTAGGGTTTTTAGCATAAAGAAGTGTTATATTTTATCAAAGCCTTTTTAAAAATATCCAAAATACCCATTGAGATGATAATATGGTTTTGGATATTTTGCTTATTTGGTCTATAATGTTTGGTCAATATTAATAGTGTCATTGGCATTAAATAGGTCCAGACAGATTTGTTTTATTGCATGTTATATCTTTATCTTACTTTTTTTAAATCCAGATTTGTACAAGTTTTTATTTTTATTTTTTTTAATTTAATTTAAATTTATTTATTTAATTAACATATTTGGTTTTCAGCATTGATTTCACAAGAGTTTGAATTACAAATTTTCTCCCCATTTCTACCCTCCCCCCCACTCCAAGATGGCTTATATTCTGGTTGCCCTGTTCCCCAGTCAGCCCTCCCCTCTACTCACCCCCCTCCGCTCTCATCCCCTTTTCCCTTCCTTTCTTGTAGGGCAAGATAAATTCTACGCCCCCTTGCCTGTGTATCTTATTTTTAGTTGCATGCAAAACTTTTTTTGTTTTGAACATCTGATTTTAAAACTTTGAGTTCCAAATTCTCTCTCCCTCTTCCCTTCCACCCACCCTCCCTAAGAAGTCGAGCACTTCAACCTAGGCCACGCATGTATCATTATGTATAACCCTTCCACAATACTCATGTTGTGAAGGCTAACTACATTTTGCTCCTTCCCAACCCATCCCGCTTTATTGAATTTTCTCCCTTGACCCTGTCCCTTTCCCAAAGTGTTTGTTTTGATTACCTCCACCCCCATCTGCCCTACCCTCCATCATGCCCCCCCCTTTATTTTTTTTATCTTCCTCCCTCTTCTTTCCTGTGGGGTAAGATATCCCAACTGAGTATGTATGGTATTCCCTTCTCAGGCCAAAATCTGATGAGAGCAAGGTTCACTCCTTCCCCCCCCTCACCGCCCTCTCCCCTCCTCCCACAGAACTGCTTCCTCTTAGCCACCTTTATGCAAGATAATCCACCCCATTCTATCTCTCCCTATCTCCTCTCTCAGTATGTTGCTCTCTCATCCCTTAATTTCATTTATTTCTTTTAGATATCTTCCCTTCATCTTCAACTCACCCTGTGTCTGCTCTCTCTCTTTAATATATATATATTATATGTATATATATATACTATATATAACCACACACACACATATATATACACATACATACACATACATACATATACACATAGATCTACATACATACATACACATTCACTTCTATATATACATAAACATATATATATATATATGTATATATATGCATATTCCCTTCAACTACCCTAATACTGAGGTCTCATGAATCATACACATCATCTTTCCATGTAGGAATGTAAACAAACAGTTCAACTTTAGTAAGTCCCTTGCAATTTCTGTTTCTTGATTACCTTTTCATGCTTCTCTTGATTCTTGTGTTTGAAAGTCAAATTTTCTATTCAGTTCTGGTTTTTTCACTGAGAAAGCTTGAAAGTCCTCTATTTTATTGAAAAATCCATATTTTGCCTTGGAAAGTTTTTATTTTGCTTAAAAAATTCAGTGGTTTGACTATACACTCACAGTTAGCCCAGCAGTAATTCATATTGTCATTTCCTGCGTGTTAAAATATAACCAATTTCATCTCTCATGGTATGATTTTCTGCTTTCTATATCTAATTTTTTTTTCTGGAAAAAGAGAGGCAGTGTGTGGAGAATGGATATAAAGGGGGTCTTAAGGTCAGAGGATCTATCTACATTCAAGGCCCACTTCTGACACATACTGGCTATGTGACCTAGACTGTGACTAGTGTTCTAGGCAACTCTAAATCTCTAAGTGCAGACAAAATGGAGAGCTGCATTGGTAAGGGGAGTTTATTTACTTGGAAGTTCCTTAAACCGATGAAATTTTAGGTCCACTACCTATCTCTATTCTTGAAGGAAACATTCATGACGTAAATGTGTAAGGTTTGTTTTTTTTTTGCGCAATCCATAAGTTTGGTTCCTCTTTCATTCCTTACTCCTGAGCTATTTTTTCCAACGTATTTTTCTGTCATCTTCTCCTGTGCCTATCTTTGCACTGAAGTCATCAAGTATTAAAGCACATGTTTATTTAGTTAGGATCATATAAAATCTTATAAAATTATTTATAGATTTGCCTGCTTTTTCATCCTTTGCAGTAGATGGACGCTATCTAATTGTAATTGTTGCCATGGTGGACTTTTTACAAATCCTTATCATGCACACTATCGTTTGAGATGAACAAATGCCACTTTTGGAAGCATGATAAAATCGAGACTTCCAACTTCTTTATTTGCCTCTTCACAGAAAACTTGGAGGCATCCTCCCATTTAGCTGCAACTTCTTTCTTTATTCTGGTTGCATTTATAGTAAAAATGTCAAGATTGACAAGATTCAATTTCACCAGTAATGCATTCTTTTATTGGTCGTATTTAGAGAAGCATTTATTGAGTCAAAGTTTATAGATGGATTCAAAACTGTGTGATTCTTAGTAAGTTCTGTGCCCTTTTCTGATACTGTTACCATTGTTGAAGAATGAATAAACATACTAAAAGCATTCATTAAGCCCTTATTATGCTGTAGGCACTGTGCTGGGTGCTGGTGATACAGATAGAAGCAAAAAAGGCAGTTCTTGCCCTTGATAAGTTTATATTTTACTGAGGAAGCTAACACATAAAGTGGAAAAGGGAAGGGGTTTATATTATATTAGTTTGGTTTGGAAACTGACATGAATTCCTTGGTGGCCTATGTTTAAGGCAAGATATTTCACCTATCCAATTTCAAGATTGTAATGTAAAAGTTCAAATTTTGATTAAAGGAGTATGAGGCCAATGGCTAGCATGGAAGTCAAGAAAGCAAAAAGGGGATGCTAAGATTGCTAAGAAAAAATTTGTACTTGCCTTTAAAATTTTTTTTAAAAATTATTCATAATTTACCATCTCCAAATAATTCAATGACCTGCTCACAAAGAAGTTACAGTCTCCTGGGGGTATTCAACATATAGCCAGATAAATACAGGCTAATTGGAGGAGTTTAACAATGGGGACAACAGGAAAGGCTTTAAGTGAGAGGTGCTACTGAAGCTGAGTTTGAAGGAAGCTAAGGATTCTAAGAGTTGGAGGGGAAGGAAGGAAGGTAATCCAGGAAAAGGAGAGCTTTTGTGAAGAGGAAGATTGGAGATGAGATACTAATTCCAGCACTCCATATACCGATTTTCATCTTTTAAAAATCTTTATGAGAGCTGACTTTACATCCACTGAGGTTATCCTCAAATAAAACCCAAGAAAGGTTCAGATCAGATTTTACAGACAATTTTCTACAGTGTACTACATCCTCATTTCTATCACACAATGTGACAGGAGTAGAATATTGATGATACATATTGTTATGTATTTTTGGCTAACTTTTTAAACAAAGTTTTTGCCTTGGTTTAAGAAAGTGAAGTTTTTAAAAGCTCCTTTCAAACAAGGTGTCTCCCATACATATATTAAAATCACAGAAGACTTTAGAACGTATGCAGCCATAGATAACTTTGTATAAAAGTGCACTGATTTGTATAAAACAAAAACAGAATATATGTATAAAAGCAAGAACAGAAGAAGCACAAACAGGAGGATGGACATATACTCACCTAATACAGTCACAATTGTCATGGAAAATGTCCTGCTGAATCCAATTGGAAGAAATCCCTATAGAGAGTCAAGTTCTACAGCTGGTCTTGCTCACAGATTACATTGTGCTGAAGTTCAGGTACTGAATATTAAATGACATTACAGGACCGCCAGCAGTACAATCTTGGAATTCAGCCAGTCTACCCACATCAAAGTGTGTTTGTGGCAACCACGCTCCATTGATCTGGTCACACACAGAGAATGGTCAATAGCAGAATTCTTAAGCACCTAAAAGGAATAAAAAAAGTGGTTAAAATAAATGCTTCCATGGTACTAATGACTGACAGCACTTAATCAGGAGACTTTGTTAGAGAGCATCAAGTAACCAAATGTGTGGATGGTCCTCTATACTGCACAAACCATGCAATTGTTCTTTAATATTTGGAATGTTTAGCTTTCTGAAAGTGAAAAGGTGTCGTAAACAACTAGGTTTTGATAACAATGAATAAGCTACCAACTAGACCCAATAAGTAGCTCACCTTTATGGTGTACAAAGTGCTTTTCTCATAATAAACCTGTAGTACAAGTATTAACCCTATCTTTTAACTAAGGAAACTGTGACTCAAAGAGATTAGTGATTGGTCATATAGCTAGCAAGTATGACATGGATCAAGCTAGATTTTAAACTCCATCTCCACTGGTCTTTTCTTTATGCCATCTTACCATTATCACAACCTAGGAAAAATATTTGGTATGGGGAGTGAAAAAATTAAAAATATGGAGGTCTTCCACACACATCCAAATCAGAAAATGCCTTGAATATATAGCAATAAGGATTACCTTGTTCTGTGACTTTCTGATCATTAATATCAGATTAGTTATAGCACAAAGAGCCATATATTTGCCACAGTCATTGGATCATCTAGTCATCAGGACAGACACAGATAGTAATTCCTATTGGTAGCATCATTCTGAAGCATAAAGGAAAAAATTCATTGATTTCATCATCCAAGTAGTTCAATACAATTTAAATTCCAACAAACATTCCAGATCAGTTTTTCTTTATAAAAATTTGGGGCATGTGGTGCATGGCCTGAACAGGTACATTCATTTGTCCACTGGGGTATGATTTGAAGCAGCTACTATAGAGTGCTATAATCCTGCCTACCAGGTGGCACTTGAAATTTGAGCTACGTCAGTTTACTACAAACTGATGATGCCCCAATGTACTCCTAGTCTTCTATTTTATATATTGTCTTCCAAGCATGCAAATTTTGTTGTGCAACATTCATTCCTTTAAAATAGTAATGTATCAAATGGTTTTAACCTCCCTCCCCATATTACCATTCTCAGTTTTGCTCTGACTTCTCAGCATAGTCCCAAAGAATTTTCCTACTCAACATCTAGACAAAATGGAACTTAGGTATAGGGACTAGACCTGTGATTTCATTGGAATAGAGGATTCCCAGCTAAGGAAACTGTCTACCCATTCAGATTGGCACCTTTTCTGCATCTTGTGTTTTTAGTGTTCTTGAGTTCATTTAGCACAAGTATACTTCCTTGCTAACACACTGTATTCCATTCTTCATTTCCACCTAGTTGCAATCCTTCAGACTTCATTTTTGGGGACGATAATTAAAACCAAATCATGTAATATTTATATATAGATATTTATGGAAGAATTACTTTACTACTTATCTTGATTTTAAGTATCATTTTTTTCTATTCTTTTTAAAAATTTTTTATTTTAAAATTTTTTATTTAACATATTTAGTTTTCAGCATTGATTTTCACAAGAGTTTGAATTACAAATTTTCTCCCCATTTCTACCCTCCCCCCCACTCCAAGAGGCTTATATTCTGGTTGCCCTGTTCCCCAGTCAGCCCTCCCTTCTGTCACCCCACTTCCCTCCCATCCCCTTTTCCCTTCCTTTCTTGTAGGGCAAGACAAATTTCTACTCCCCATTGCCTGTATATCTTATTTTGTAGTTGCATGCAAAAAATTTTTTTTTGTTTTGAACATGTTTTTAAAACTTTGAGTTCCAAAATTTCTCCCCTTTTCCCTTCCCACCCACCCTCCCTAAGAAGTCAAGCAATTCAACACAGCCGCCTGTGTATCATTATGTATAACCTTCCACATACTCATGTTGTGAAAGGACTAACTATACTTTGCTCCTTCCCAACCATCCCCCTTTATGAATTTTCTCCCTTGACCCTGTCCCCTTTCAAAAGTGTTTGTTTTTGATTACCTCCACCCCAATCTGAACTCCCCCTCCATCATCCCCCCCCCTTTTTCATCTTCTTCCCTCTTCTTTCCTGTGGGGTAAGATACCCAATTGAGTATGTATGGTATTCCCTCCATCAGGCCCAATCTGATGAGAGCAAGATTCACTCATTCCCCCCTCACCTGCCCTCTCCCCTCCTCCCACCGAACTGCTTCCTCTTGCCACCTTTATGTGAGATAATCCACCCCATTCTATCTCTCCCTATCTCCCTCTCAATATATTCCTCTCTCATCCCTTAATTGATTTATTTCTTTTAGATTCCTTCCCTTCATCTTCAACTCACCCTGTGTCCGCTCTGTCCCTCTCTCCTCTCTCTCTCTCTCTCTGTGTATATATATATATATATACATATATATATACACACACACATGTACATATATACATACATACACATTCACTTACATATATATATGCATATTCCCTTCAGCTGCCCTAATACTGAGGTCTCATGAATCATACACATCATCTTTCCATGTAGGAATGTAAACAAAACAGTTCAACTTTAGTAAGTCCCTTGCAATTTCTTTTTCTTGTTCTTTTTCTTGATTGTCTTTTCATGCTTCTCTTGATTCTTGTGTTGAAAGTCAAATTTTCTATTCAGACTCTGGTTTTTTCACTGAGAAAGCTTGAAAGTCCTCTATTTATTGAAAATCCGTATTTTGCCTTGGAGGCATGATACTCAGTTTTGCTGGGTAGGTGATTCTGGTTTTAATCCTAGCCCCATTGACCTCTGGAATAGTGTATTCCAAGCCCTTCGATCTCTTAATGTAGAAGCGGCCAGATCTTGGGTTATTCTGATTATGTTTCCACAATACTCAAATTGTTTCTTTCTGGTGCTTGCAGTATTTTCTTCTTGATCTGGGAGCTCTGGAATTTGGTGACAATATTCCTAAGAGATTTATTTTTGGGATCTATTTGAGGAGGTGATTGGGTGGATTCTTTCAATTTCCTATTTTACCCTCTGTCTCTAGAATCTCAGGGCGGTTCTCCTTGATAATTTCTTGAAAGATGATATCTAGGCTCTTTTTTTGATCATGGCTTTCAGGTAGTCCAATAATTTTAAAATTATCTCTCCTGGATCTGTTTTCCAGGTCAGTGGTTTTTCATTCCTTTGGTTCTGTTTTATAATATCTTGACTTCTCATAAAGCCACTAGCTTCCACTTGCTCCAATCTAATTTTTAAGGTAGTATTTTCTTCAGTTGTCCGTGGACTTCCTTTTCCACTTGGCTAATTCTGCCCTTTTGAGGCATTCTTCTCCTCATTGGTTTTTTGGAGCTCTTTTGCCATTTGAGTTAGTCTATTTTTTAGGTGTTGTTTTCTTCAGTGTATTTTTCAGTATTTTTTGGGTCTCCTTTAGCAAGTCATTGAACTTGTTTTTCGTGGTTTTCTCACATCACTCTCATTTCTCTTCCCAATTTTTCCTCTACTTCTCTAACTTGCTTTTCCAAATCCTTTTTGAGCTCTTCCATGGCCTGGGACCAGTTCATGTTTTTCTGGAGGCTTCTGTTGTAGGCTCTTGACTTTTGTTAACTTCTTCTGTCTGTATGTTTTGGTCTTCTTGTCACCAAAGAAAGAATCCAAAGTCTGAGACTGAATCTGGGTGCGTTTTTGCTGCCTGGCCATATTCCCAACCAACTAACTTGACCCTTGAGTTTTTCAGTGGGGTATGACTGCTGTAGAGTATAGAGTTCTATGTTCCACATTTGGGGGGATGTGCCAGCTCTGCCACACCAGCACTCCTCCTTCCCCAAGAACCCCCAACCTGGACTGGGCTTAGATCTTCAGCAGGCTGTGCACTCCTGCTCTGATCTGCCACTTAATTCCTCCCACCAGGTGGGCCTGGGGCTGGAAGCAACTACAGCTGTAGCTGCCCCACCTCTGCTGCCCCGGGGGGTGGTAGCCGAACTGGGAACTCCTTCCACTCCTGCAGTTTTCCCACTAACCTTCTCTGTTGTCTTTGGTGTTTGTGGGGTTGAGAAGTCTGGTAACTGCCACAGCTCACTGATTCAGGGTGCTAGGGTACGCTCTGCCCGGCTCCTGGTCTGGGTGGTCCGTGCTGCTCATGCTGGGCTCTGCTCCACTCTGCTCCCAGCTCTCAGCTCCCAGCTCCCAGCTCCATGTGGGATAGACCTCACTCAGAGACCATCCAGGCTGTCCTGGGCTGGAGCCCTGCTTCCCTCTGCTGTTCTGTGGGTTCTGCCTTTCTAGAATTGGTTTCAGAGCCATTTTTATAGGTTTTTGGAGGACTCGGTGGGGAGCTCACACTAGTCCCTGCTTTCCAGCCGCCATTTTGGCTCTGCCCTGTCTTCATTTTTTTTCTATTCTTTTCAGTCCAAAGATCATTGTCCTTGTTAGATACGTAAGAAAAAAAACAAATTGAAGACAGTGTGTCCTCTCCATTATTAGTTATAATTTTCCCATCTGCTTCAATCACTAATTCTATCCTGTTATTGATTCTCTTCTTTTCTCTACTACAAATGAAAACAATTTCTCCTCCCCAACCCCCCAAACCCCCAGCACCCTTTTGTGTCCATTTAAATATAAATTGCATCCTGCTCTATTGGTTTCAAGTTTATCAGAATTAAACCAGCAAAGAGTCTAGATATAGAGATGCAGGTTGTATTGGTAAGTTTTAATTGTTAAGGTCAAGGGGATCAGACATATGGTCCCTAAGTATCATTTTGGTCCATTATTGAATTTATTCAAGGAAGGTCATATTTGCTTCCAGGCGTATGATCTCCAGTGTGTTAAGACCATTGTTAAATCATAACATTGCTGGACACGGCTATTACTCGCTCTCAGAATGATGATTTGCCAGTAGACATATCCTCTTAATAGTCTCACAGTCTCAAGTCCCACCCCTGTAGCAAGAAGTAGTGAAATAAGTTCTGGAAGTGGAGTAAAGAGAACTAAGTTCAAATCCCATCACCGACACTTGCTAGTCATATGACCTTGGATAAATCTTGGGGAGTCCTTAGTTTATTCATCATCAAAGAGTAGTCATAATCTTTGGCTACTTATCTCATGAGGTTGCTAGGAGGAAAGTGTTTTATAAATCACAAAGCATGAAATAAATGTGATTATCCTTGTTATCAATGTTAATAATAATCCCATTCTCATAATTTTTGAATAAGTAAAAAGAGCAGTCCTAGGACAATTGATATCCAGTTATTATTCTTATTTATTGAAAATTCTTCAGACTATAGCATGGAAGATAAAATAACTGCCTTTTTTTGGTAACTGAATAAAAGTATTTTGATGTCCACTCATCTTCTGTAGGTTCATTGAATTCATCTTCAGAACAAGTCCAGTAGCAGACAAGCCAACAGGGAGGATATGTACCTCATCCTGTTCTCACACAGTTTTGGTTTCTTCTGCTTAGGCGTCTATATTTTGAAAACTTTTCATTCCATTTAGCTTGGCAATTATGAGTATTTAACATGGCAGCATGTATTAAAACATTGCTCTTAAATTTTATGGATTAACGTTGTGTCCAGATGATTGTGGGCAGCAGTTTTGTCTGGGAAAACTGCTCCAATTCCAGTAAAATGTATTTGCTGAATTATGAAAGATATTTTGAAACCTGCATTTGTAGTATAGGGATTGTTGTCTGTTAGTTTATTACAGATAGTGAGTGTCTGCTACATGATTCTAGCCACCAAATCATGTCTTGCTGGGTGAGTGTCAAATTTTTTGTAGGCTATGACAGTTATATGTTGCATGGTTTCCATTATTTCCTTCAATAGTCTATATTGATCCATAAGTCTAGGCTTTTGGAATGCATGAAAAATCATTTATTAAAGACTTAGTATGTTTCAAACAATACACAAGTTGTGAAATAGAGACAGTCCTTGTTGTCAAGGAGCTTGCATGACTAGTGGAGGCATATAGAAAGATGGAAGTGTCTAATGTTCCTAAGGTCACAGCTGCAGGGTAGATAGAGAGTCTTTGGGGGTCTTTAGAGGGTTTGGTAGGTGGGGTAATATTACTTGAGGGATTTGGAAGGTGTAGTTTTAGGGCACGTAGTAAAGTCCAGTGGAACTTAGGACACAGTGTCAGGGTAGATGGTAAAGCCCAATCATCTTAGTTTAATCAGGTAGGTGACACAGTGGATAGAATGTTGGACCTAGACTCAAGAAGTTGTTGTTTAGTCGTGTTCAACCATTAGTGATAACATTTGGGATCTTTTTGGCAAAGGTACTAGAGTGGTTTGCCATTTCCTTCTCCTAGCTCATTTAACAGATGAGGAAATGGAAGGAAACAGAGTGGAGTGACTTGCCCAGGGTGACCCAGCTAGTGTGTGAGGTCAGATTTGAACTCAGGAAGATAAGACTTCAACCTGGCACTCTAGAAACTATACCACCTAGCTGCCCTAGAATTAGGAAGACCTGAGTTCAAATCCAGCATTAGATACTGTGTTGGCAAACAAAATGGGGCTCTTAGCACTCAGTTCAACCAAGTGCTCTTGAAGAGTTGGCCTTTGTTTCCTTGATTAGATTGGGAGTCCTTGGTGACCTCCTTGCCTCAGGGGAGAACCTAGTTTACACACGGGTTTGAGTGACATGTACGGGGCATCAGAGGCTTTACACCATGTGGGTTTAATTTGCCTCGTTGT
The DNA here is from genome assembly GCF_011100635.1 of Trichosurus vulpecula. Lineage (NCBI taxonomy): Eukaryota > Metazoa > Chordata > Mammalia > Diprotodontia > Phalangeridae > Trichosurus > Trichosurus vulpecula. The sequence goes on along the minus strand of NC_050577.1, from coordinate 184,645,219 downwards.
GACGATTTTAGGTCACGTGGGTGAGTCACATGTGTGACTCACACCTTGCCCCTGAAAAAGATATAAAACCAGGGTTGGTTTGGAGCTCTTACCCACAGTCGTGGTGGCCATGCGTGACTCTGGGCAGCCCTTGTTGTGAGCTCCCGGGCTGAACTTAGATGTTGGTAACTGATGAATTGTATTTGGTCTGTCTGTCAATGTCTGTAATTTGTTTGTATTTTGCCTTGGGGTTCAGGGTGCTAGCTTTTTCCCCTGAACTAAGTGAATGGTATTTGTATGCTGAATTAAAGTAAGCTTGTAACTCCTTAGTGTTGCTTTCCTTAGTAAAGCTGATCAAAGAACCTGGGCTTTTGCAGCATGCTGGTAGCATGCTTATTGTTGGGCTTGTGTTGGTCTTTCACCCCCACAACAGATTGTTGAAACAGATACTAACTATGTGTACCTGGGCAAGTCACTTAACCTCTTGTTGCCTCAATTTCCACAGCTCTAAAATGGTAATAAAGCAGCACCTACGTTGAAGGATTATTGTGAGGATCAAGTGAATAATATAAACCACTAAGCACAACGTCTGTGTGCTGGTAAGCAAAATGGGCTCTTAGCACTTAGTTGGCTTTGTTTTCTTTGTGTAATTCAGTGTATTTCATTGAGCCTTACTAGGTGCTAAGCCCCAGGCTCTAACCCCACTAGGTGACACCTAACCTATGTGGATGTGAACCTCCCAGGGTCCTAAGGGGAGGGGCTAACTCAAGAGCCAATCATAGGAGCCTAAGTTCTGGTCATTCAGATGACGTTTGATGATGTCTGAAATCCTACAAGAAGAGAAGACAGAGCTATTGCACAAGAGCTCTCACTCGTGGTGGTGCTGAGGCGGAGACTCTGGGCAGCTGTAGCTAGCAGCCCTCCAGCTTGTAACCCGGATGCTGAGACTTTGTTAAACCCTGGTAACAATGTATTGGGATTTGAATCAGACAAGGTCTGTCTGTTGATGTTTGTAATTTGTAATGTGCTCTGAAGTTCAGTGTGCTGGTCTTTTCCCCTGAATTAAGTGAATGACATTTGTATGCTGAATTAAAGTAAGCTTATCAACCCCTTAACGTAGCTTTCCTTAGTTAAGCAGATCAAAAGAACCTGTGCTTTTGCAGCGTGCTGGTAGCGTTCTTGTTGTTGGGCTTGGGTTGGTCTTTCACTCCACAACAGCTGCTAACCAGATTGCTGAAACAGATACTAACTGTGTGTACCTGGGCAAGTCACTTAACCTCATTTTGCCTCAATTTCCACAACTCTAAAATGGTAATAATAGCAGCACCTACATTGAAGGATTATTGTGAGGATCAAGGGAAATAATAATTATAAACCACTAAGCACAATGTCTGCCACATAGTAGGCATTATATGTTTATTCCTTCTCTCCCATATTCCATCTTACCAAAAGGACTGTAATTCAAAAACTCATAGATTTATACTTGGAAGGGGCCTTAGAGACCATTCAAGTCTAACCTCCTTATTTTACAGGTAAGAAAATGACTGAGAGAAATTGTTACTTGTCCAGGATTACACAGTTAGTAAATACCTCAGCTAGTAAATTCCAATGTATCCGCTGTACCATCTAGTGGCCCCGATCGACGATTGCCCGCTCATTCAGGTTGTGTGATTGGCCTTTTCTACCTGGCACTGATAATAATGGTAATCCATCCTGATTTCAAGGTGACAGTATATCTTGACGTACACAACCACTTTCTCCTCAATAGCTTAATATTCATCTTGTGTAATGTTCATCCTAGTGGAGAGCAAAATAATTATTACATGCATCCATTGGTTCATTTTGCTTTTTGGATTTAAGCTCAAAGTCACCAGTCTCGTTTTTTCCCCTTGGCATATATTAATAACTGTATATTTAAAGACATATTTCACATAATTTGAGAAAGATCCCACGAGATGAAGAAGCCACCATCAAAGACCTTTTTCTATGCTGCGTTGGTCAGGGGGACAATAGCAAGGAGAGTAATGCTTGCCAAGGTGATATTGAGCAAGGGTTTATTGCATCGAGAGTACCATAACATCTAAAAAGGCCTGGGAGGAACTATAAAAAATTGATGAATTAGGCTCTGGCCAGTGTTGTGCATTTACTCCTAAGAGTCAAAGAAATAGGTAGGGAGGCATTGGAAAACAGCTGGCCCTCCTTGTAACTGTCAGAAAAATCAACTTGACAGAGATCACAGTGGAGGGAGTTATTTGCCTTTGTGTTCTTTAATGCAACAAATTGATATATAACAGACAAAATCAGAAAGAGAAATTTTGGCCTAGCCATACCAGATATTAACTGTACTATAAAGCAGCGGTCATCAAAACTACCTTGTACTGGCTAAGAAACAGAGTCATGGATCAGTGGAATAGGTTAGGTACACAAGATGGAGAAGTCAATGACTATAGCAATCTACTCTTTGATAAACCCAAAGAAGCCAGCTTCTGGGCTAAGAATTCACTATTTCATAAAAACTGCTAGGAAAATTGGAAAATGGTAGGGCAGAAACTGGGCATAGACGAATATCTTACACCATATACCAAAATAAAGTCAAATGGGTTCATGATTTAGGAATAAAGGCTGATACTATAAGCAATTTGGGACATCAGGGAATAGTATACCTATCAAATTTATGGAAAAGAATTCATGGCACAACAAGAGATAGAGAGCATTATAAAATGTAAAATGAGTAATTTTGATTATGTTAATGGAAATGTTTTTGTATAAAAAAAGCCAATGCAACAAAGATTAGGAGGGAAGCAGAAAATTGGGAGAAAATCTTTACAACCAGTGTCTCTGATAAAGGCCTCATCTCTAAAATATACGGGGAACTGAGCCAAATTTATAGGAATACAGTCATGGCCCAATTGAGAAATGGTCAAAGGATATGAACAGGCAGTTTTCAGAGGGAGAAATTAAAGATATCTATAGGCATATGAAAAAATGCTCGAAATCACTACTGATTAGAGAATACAAATCAAAACAACTCTTAGGTACCACATCTCTCCTGTCAGATTGGCTAAAATGACAAAACAGGAAAATGATAAATGCTGGAGAGGATGTGGGAAAATTGGAACATTGTTACATTGCTGGTGGAGTTGTGAACTGATCTGGCCACTCAGGGGCAATTTGGAGCTATGCCCATAGGCTTATAGGGATGTTCATACCCTTTGACCCAGCAATACCACTTCTGGGGTTGTATCCCAGGGAGATCTTTTTGTAGTAGCAAAGTATTGGAAATCAAGGGGATGCCCATCAATTGGGGAGTGGCTGAACAAGTTGTGGTATATGAAGGTAATGGAATACTATAATAAATGCTATAAGAAATGGGGATGATATGGACTTCATAACAACCTGGAAAAACCTACATGATATAATGCTGAGTGAGCAGAAAAGAACCAGGAGAACATATTCACAACCACAGATAACATAGATCCTGTGATGACTAACCCTGATAGACTTTGCTCTTTTCAGCAACACAGGGTGCAGGGGCAACTCCAGAGGACTCATGATGGAGAATGCTATCTACATCCAGAGAAAGAACTATGGAGTCTGAATGCAGATTGAGGCACACTTTATGCTCTCCTTTTTTCCCCTTTTTTTTCTCTTTTGTTTTTGTTTTGTGTTTGGGTTTTTTATTGGTTCTGTTTCCTCTTTCTCACGATTCATTCCATTGTTCATAATTCTTCTTCACAACTTGACTAGTGTAAATAAGTTCAATGCAAAGTTATACGTAGATATATCAGATTCCATCCTGTCTTGGGAAGGGAGGGGGCGAGGTGGAGAAGAAAATGTGGTACTCAAAATTATGTAGAACCGAGTGTTGTAAACTAAAAATAAAAAAATCTCAAAAAAGGAAAGAAATAGCAGCCGACTTGCTGAAATGCTTTTGTGCAGATGGCACTATTAAAGTGAGCAAGTTACAATTGTGCATGAAATAGACAAGATACAAATGCTTTCACTGCGTGCAAGTGCTGTCATAACACGTTATATGGTTCCACCGAGAGCACATTAAACATTTTACTTATTAGTGTTCACTTCTGTGAACAGATTTCAGCCTCCCAGTGGAGAGTAAAGCATGGTAGAGACAGTTCCAGATCAGGAAACATCTGACTCTTTGGGAGAGACATACCTGCATTACAATGGTTAGTGACTTTCAGTGCCAATTAAAAAAAAAAGCTTGCTTCTTCACTATAATAACTCCTGCTTCTTGGTGCCATTTGAGGATCCCTTGGGATAGATCATGCATAATTAATGATGCTTTTTCCCCCCCTCCCCTGCCACTGTATAGGGCATTAATGTCCATTCCTTATTCACTGCTAAAACCACTAAAACCAGAAGATAGTAGTAATCATCATAAAATTTATGTTTGAGTGGCAATAGTAGTAGTGACCATCCTATGCCCCATATTGTTTACGATTCAATAGTACATGTGGGTGTGAACATGTTTCAACACATTACAAACAAGGAAGTATGCATCAGAAGTGGTGTAAAGGACAGCATCAAGGAAAAAGGTAATGGAACTAGAACGTGGGTAGGTCACACGGCAATACTGAGAGATGACCTGCTGGTTATTGTCTAACCTATTGTTTACTGATAGCTTTCCTGAATTCTCTATTGGTATACTCCAGATGTCAGGAAGATTTGACGGAGGGTGAAAGTTACAAAATAAATTCATAAAAAAAATCATTGGCTTTTCTGTATATTGGTGATTAAAACTAGGAGAAAGAGAAATTCCACTCAAAATGAACACAAAAATTACGTAAACATCTGAGAGTAAACCCATCATGTAGGATTTATAGAAATGCAAATATGAAGCACTCTTTACAGAAATGAGAGAGGATAATAATTGGAATTCCCTTGTCAGTGTCTAAATCAGGGGTGGGGAACCTGGGACCTCAAGTCCACATGTGGCCTTCTAGCTTCTTGGATACAACTTTTTAACTGAGAAAAAATCATTTTATTAAGAGGATTTATTCTGTGAAGTTTTGGATTCAGTCAAATGGCCACACTGGAGGACCTACGAAGCCACATGTGGCCCTGAGGCTGCAGGTTTCCCACCCCTGGTCTAGACTATACCAATAACAAAGAGATGATATTACCTACAGACTTGGTATAACATCATTTAAACTATCAAAGGTTACTTTAGAGAGGATTCTGGGAAGATGGCAGAGTAGGTCAGAAAACTTTCAACTCTTCAAATTTCCTTCACAAAAAAACCCCAAAAACGGAACATCACCTCAGAGAGAAAGTAGAGCAGCATAAATAACAGGACTTGAAGCAAAGCAGTTATTCTCCTAAGACAATTTAGAAGACCCTAGGAAAGACTTGGCTTCCAGGGCCAGAGGTTGAGCCTGAGTGAAGTACAAATACCTGGACTCTGCAGAATCAACAAGAAACAAGTCCTGGGGGCAGTTGGCCTTGGTTGGGAGGCAGAACTTTTAAGCCATGGACAGTTATGGTGGGGGTGTCAGACAGCTGAGAAGGAGAAGATTGAACAACCTTCCACTGATGAGGGATTGCCAATCATAGCCATGCTGACCTGGTTCCGGGCTCCGCTCTAGGTGAGTGCAGTAGCAGAAGGGTGGGGATTATTGCTGGCTGCAGGAACTTGAAGAGAACAGAGTCTTTGATTTTCAGTTCCCAGGACAGAGAGGACACCTGTATTTGGTATCCACCAGAGAGACCACAGGGAGCAAGAGCATTTGCAGGACAGTGTAGTGGTGGGGCTCTAGCTGAGGCCTAGAAGTGGTGAGAAAAGTGCCCAAGATGGGGGTGCTGGGATGGAGCTCAGAAAATAACAGTAAGAAGGACCTGAGGCTTGGAGCATCATTCTTCGAAACCTCAGGGCTAGAACTTGATTATATTAATAGCTGCTAAAACCAAAATAAAACAAATAAAAATAAAGATGAGTAAGCAAAGGAGAAAGAACCTAATCATACTACAATGGGGATAGGGAAGATCTGGGTTCATGTTCAGGGGAAGACTGGAGCTAAAAAAGCCACTCCTTTTTCAATGATAAACATCAAATGGTCCCAATGCCTGAAAGAGTTTTTGGAAAACTTAACAAATCAATAAGAGAGATAGAGGGGAAAAAGTTAGAAGAAAAGTAAGAGCAATCTTAGGAAATCGAGAAAATTATGAAAAGAAAGTCAATCAACTGGAAATAGAAAATAACTTCAAAAGAAAATAATTCCTTGAAAATTAGAACTGGGCAGGGGGAAGCTAATGACACAAGAAATAATAGAACTAAATCAAATAATGAAAAAATAAAAGAGAATGTGAAACATCTCAACAGAAAACCACTGAACTGGAGAACAAATGGAGGAGAGATAATTTAGAATAGTTGGACTACCATAAAAGTATGATCAAAAAAGAATCTTGATACAATATTACAAGAAATTATCAAGGAAAAATTCCCTGAAGTTCTAGAACAAGAAGGCAAAGCAGAAGTAGAAAAAAAATCCACCAATCACCATCTGAAAGAGATCCCAGGAGGAAAATTTACAGGAAGACTATAGCCAAGTTTCAAAGTTCCCAGGTTAAGGAGAAAACATTGCAAACAACAAGAAAAGACAATTTAAATATCATGGAACTACCATAAAGATTACACAAGACCTAGCAGCTACTACATTGAAGGACCTTTAAGTCTTGGAAGACTGTATTTTGTAGAGCAAAAGACCTTGGTTTATGCCCGAGGGTAACTTACCCAGCAAAGTTAAGTATAATCTTGAGTGGAAAAAAATGGTTATTTAACAAATAGGTATTTGTGATAAAAACAGCAGAACTTAATGGAAAATTTGACATATAAGATCCAGGAGAAACATAAGGTAAACATTAAAGACCAATATAAGGGACTCAATAAGGTCAAATTGTTTGATTTTTATACGTGAAAACATTACCAGTACTCTCATGACTGTCATCATTATTTGGGTAGTTTGAAAGAAAGGCTTGGGCTGAGCTGATTGTGATGAGGTGATTCTAAAAAAAAATAAAACCATGTAGGGAGAGATAAAAAAGAATAATTATCTCATAAAATGAGGCATGAAAGGAAAAATTGATACAGAAGAAGCTAGTAGTGGGGAGGGTAGGTGGTACTGGAACCTTACTCTCATCAGGAATGGGTTAAAGGGGGAACAACATAAACATCTAGAAGTGTATAAAAGTCATCTAAATTCAGAAAGAAATAAAGAGGTCTAGAGGATAGAGTAAGGGGAGAGGATAAGGGAAGGACTCTTCAAGGGATGGATAGGTTAAGGAATAGGAGGGCAAGGAGGTGGGTAGAATTAAATTAGAGGAGTGAGGAGAAAAAGTAAATAGGGTGAGAAGGATACTGAGGAAAAATAGGAAGGAGGGAAATATACAAGAAATAATTATAGCCTAGAATGTGAATGGGATGGATTTATCCATAAAACAGAAAAGGTTAACAGATTAAAAATTTGAATCAATAAATATGGTGCTTTTAGGAAACCCCAACAAAATTAGAGATATATACAAAGATAAAATAAAGGCTGAAATTGAATTTGTGTAAAATTTATGTAAATTTATGAATTTATGTAAAAAAGGGTAATAATCATGATTTCAGATAAAGTTAAAGCTAAAATAGATTTAATTAAAAGAAAAAAATAGGAAAACTACACTGTCACCAATATTGTTCAATATTGCTTTAGATCATTTAAAATAACTAGACAGTGTAGAATACCTGAGAGTATACCTGTCAGAACAGATACAGGAACTACATGAAAATAAACATAAAATACTTTCTATATTAATAATCAGATTTAAATAATTTGAGTAATATTTATTGTTCATGGGTAGGTAAAGCCAATATAATAAAAAAAATGACAATTTTATCCAACTAATCAACTCAATGCCATCCCAATTAAATTATCTTACTGAGCTAGAAAAAATAATAACAAAATTCATTTGGAAGAAAAAAAGATCAGTAGTTTCAAATAAACTAGTGAAAAAAGATCTAAAGGAAGGAGATTCAGCAGTATCAGACCTTAAACTATATTACACTGTGAGAGCAGACCTTAAACTGTATAATAAGGTGAGAGTTTTGTTGAAGTGTAAAATGAATAATTTCAATTATTTTAAATTAAAATTTTCTTGTATAAATAAAACTAATGTAACCATGAATAGAAGGAATGCAGAAAATTGGCAAGAAACGTACATAGACAATGTCTCAGACAGGATGTGAATGGGTTGGAATACTGCTGTGGTATAGGAATGAAGAGGTGATTGATTTTAAAAAGCATGAAAAGACTTGGACCAATGAAGGAAGATGCTAACCACTTCCAGAGAAAGAGACAAGTGGAAATATGCACAGTATGATTTTTCACATATATAAATGTATATTTTTATAGACGTCTATGTATATGTATGTATGTGTGTATGTATGTATATAGATATATGTGTGTATATATATGTATATACACACATATATGTATATATAACATCTCCATGTTTAATTGTAGCCTTCTTTAGGGTTGGCAGAGGAAGAAGGGAAAAAATAAAGTAAAAAGTACACAGAAAACAAAGAAAACCTAGAAGGAAGCAAAGAAAAGCTGGGTAGCTTTGAAAATAATGTATAGTATTTATTATGTAGGTTTTTGAAATGGAAATTTCTTATTTTATGTTGAATCCTCTCCTATGTTCTGTTGTGTACGTGGGAATGTTCTTTTTTTTTTCTTTTCTTGTTTTGTATTTAAGTCTAAAATGAATAAAAAATTTACAAAAAAGTGTCATATAGAATGAGGTAAAATAAAAATAAAATGTACTTGGAAGAACAAAAGGTCAAGAATTTCAATGGAAATAATGAAGGATGAAGAGGGTAAGAGTATCACAAACTATTCACTACTGGTGAGGAAATAGAAAAGTGGTCAACTAAAAAACCAGTCAATAATCATTTATTAATTATCTGCCATGTGCTATGCTAAGTGCTGGGGATACAAAGAAAGGCAAAAAGATAATTCCTGTCCTCATGGAGTTCATAACTAACAAAGGAAGATAACACATAAAAAGAAACTGAAAAAATGGAGGTGGAGAGGGAGAGAGGGTATTTGGTCTGGCATGACGAAGTCCAGAGGATTACAACCAGGTGGGAAATGAAGAATGTAATACAATGGGTTAGCAAGGCAGTACACTCATGCTTGATAAACTGAGGAACACAAACTACTTGAGGAAGGTTTACCAATTTGCTAAAGACCTCTGGGAAAACCAAAAGCGTTTTGGCAGAAATTAGGTTTAGACTGAAATGTTCTGAAAGGCACAAAAGAGATGATGCATGTAAAAATGCTTGTTAATCCTAAAGTACTATGTCAACGTCAGCTATTACTACTAATCAGAACTTTCTCTGTGTGATTTTTCTATCCATACCCTAGTCAATTAACAATTATTAAGTTCTTACTGTATGCCAGGCACTGTGCTAGGTGTTGAGGAGACATAAACAAAAAAAAGAAAGTCTCTGTTCTCAAGGAGCTTATGTTCTGTAGGGAACATTATTTCCATACATAGGTATATATGGAAATGGATAGAGGATAGGGATGGACATGCAATTTCATTAGTGTTGGGAATTCCCAGGTGAGGTAATGTTCTTTACCTAGGTAGGTCAGCACTTTCTCTGTAACATATAGAGAATAAATATAATAGTTTAAGGAGGAGGGCACCAAGCCATTGGGGGAATCAGGAAAGTAGAAGATGGTGCTTGAGCTGAATAGTTAAGGAACTAAAGTATTCCAAGATCTAGAGGTGAGGAGGGAGGTGATTCTAGGCAAAAGAAGGAGTTCCTGTACAAGGGCACAGAGAGGAGTGATGGACTCTTGATCGTGAGAAACAACCAGAAGGCCAATTTGACTAGACCCCAGGGAGTAAAAGGGAATAATAGATGATGGTCCTAGATAAAAAGATGGGGCCCAGGTTGTCAATGGCTTAAAAGCCAAAAAAAAGTCTATATTTCATCCCACAGGCAACAAGAAACCAATATACTTTATTGAGTAGGAAAGTGACAATTATTCTTGACTTGCCATCTAACTGTTGCAGAATTAATAATTGATAATATGTGAGTCAAATTAATTCTTCCAATTTTATCATGTGTGAACTAAAGACATAAAAAGTATGGTTGAATAGGCCTCTGACTGCCACGATCTTATATGTTTCAAGACCAGCCTAAGGACTGGAATGTTTCTTTCTTAACTTTGTAGCTTGCTTGACTGTTTCTTGACTGATCCGGAGTTAGCGAGATTTTTGCCAAGTATAAACTTGATTCAAGTAGAGTATGAGTGGATGATAAAAGTAGAAATAATAACAAATAGCTGACATTTATATAGCACTTTAAGGTTTGCAAAGTGATTATACATATTTTCTCTTCTGATCCTCAAATAAACCCTCTGAGGTAGGTGCTATTAATATATCTCCATTTTACACTTTAGGAAAGTGAGACTAAAAGAAATTAACCAATTTACCCACAGTTATGTGGGTACTAATAAGTGTCTGAGGCTACACTTGAACCCTAGTCTTCCTGGTTCTAAGGCTAGGGCTCTAGGTATTTCACTGCCTCCCAGAAGAAGCTACTACCCTGCCTCCTAGAAAGAACCAAAGGATCTACTATGATTTGCTATCATCCTACTAAGGAGGCCCCGTATATAACACTTATTTGTGATAAGCAAGAAAATCAGATTAAAAAAAAGATTTTAAATCTACAAATTTCAAAGTAGCCACTGGTACTACTGCCATTGAAGTACAACTGCAAAAGGCTGCTATAAAACTTTCCTACTCCAATTATATACCTGGGAGGCATCGATGCAGGAGATGTTGCAAAAGATATGAAAAGCTGCACAGGGGAAAACCTACAGATAATTCTCATTTCTTACCTAGTCCCAAGAATTTATTTAGAAAAAATTGTAGACACATGCAAATAATTTAAACATTAATTTCGTCTTGGTGTTTGATCATTATCATCAAATCCTTATAAAAATAGAAAAATGGCCAACTGATATTAAGGTCAATTGTTCATATTGGGGGTTTATGCTTGACAACTAGGGGACAATGCCCTTTCCCAGACCCCACTCCACAACTCTTTTAAACAGTCAGCCTAACTCTTCCATTGCGTATGGGAGCCCTCTCTCCTATTTCCAATCTCTGAGGAAAGGTTGAGGAGTGGGTGGAAATTATATCTCTAAACAGTAGGCACAACACCACTGTGAAGTTCAACAAAGACAGCAGTTCCAGACCAAGGCCATATTGCATGGAAATGAATCAAGATTTAGGATGGGCATGTGCTTTGAGAGGAGAAGTCAGTTACAATCAAGACTTGACACTGTTCCTGCCCCCTTGTTAATCCCTTGGTCCCTCTTCCAGAACAAAAACTTTTCAATCTGAGATTATGTGGAGCACAGCTCAGAAAGTTGAAACATTTAGATTTCATTTTCTCCAGTAGGAATATACTTACCTAGTGCCTTTCTGAACCCAAAAGTGAGAACAAAGCCCTTATTCTCCAAACAGTACCATGAAGATAATATAAGCATTCTCTCAAGTAGATGCAGATTCTTGGTGAAAGTACATGCTGTTGGTGCAAGGGTTGAAATGCCTCATTGGCAAAGAAAACACTTTGCAAAGACTCAATACAAGGTTTTTTGTTTTTTGTTCAAAGCTCGACTACCAGTTTCAGTTTCAAAAGGCATTTTAAGGATATAAGAATGTTTCCTTTGTACCTTTAAATATTAGGATTAGTATGTAGAGCAGAGACACTGTAAAGATTAATACTGTGTATATATAAGAAAGGATATAATAGCGGAGCCAGCTTTCTGAAATGTGTAAACTACTGACGTAAAATCAAGATAAATATTTTTCACTGGTGTGTTTGAGTGAATGTATTGAAAATAGGATAAGTGATTTTTGGAAGATGTTTGTGTATTCTTGACACTGTCTAAAACGCAGACAAAGGTCATGGATATTCCTCATATACAAGAGGGAATTGGTGTTTAAATGACTTTCCTCAGGCTTACATGTGTCTATACAAACTTTTCTAAATAATCACATGGCATGGGGCAGGGAGTTGAGAGTACTATTGTAATCTGTAACAAATTCTGCCTACATATTGCAGAAAAGTCAGCAGGTATGTTGATGGAGTATGTTAGAGAGTGAGTGAGAGGACCTGGGTTGAAATCTTGATTTGGCTCCTTATCTCCTTTCTGTCCTTGGATGTCACTTCATGTTTCTGGGCCTCAGTTTCTCTATTTGTGGAAGGAGCTGACATAGAAGGCTATCAAGGTAATTTCCAGCTCTAGATCTATGCTCCTAATTCTGGATTGGAAATTCAAAATGTAAAGATGGCATGATGTTTGTTTTACTCAATATACTCAATTATATTTCATTACAAGAGAGGGATCTATTAAAGGGAAAGGATGCTTGGGAAATGACAGCAAAGTAAAAGAATAATTAAAACATATTACGGTAGTAAGAAAAGCAGCATTTGTTCAGTGCCTACTATGCCCCAGGCACTCTGCTAAGCTCTTTACAAATAGTATCTCATTTGATCTGCACAACAACATTCGGGGTATACCCATTTTACAGAGGATAGCCATTGAACTCAGAATTGAGAGTTGAGAACTCTCAGAACTGCAGGAGGAGAGGTTTTGCTTTGGGGCTAATCATTTACCAAAGCCGGTCAAATAAAGTTTTTATGAGAATAATATATACAGCCTTTGAAGGCATGTTTGATGAGGATTTTAGAAGGAAACAGGAAGGATATTTAAAGTGATATTCAACAAACAGCACTCCTTTATAATCATACAATTGACTGAAAATTATAGAGAAAGTGATATCCCAATGTGCTTATTTTTGACAATAAATCATTCATTTTGATAAAAAAATGCTGCCTCAAAAGTCCTCCTCCAACAAAATGTTTTCAATGTATATTTCAAAATTATACAAGATTCCCTGAAAAGTAAAATAATAGAGATAATTTTGTTTTGATAGACCCTCTGGTTATTAGTATAAAGAAATACATAAGATAAAGAAATAATATTTTTTGCCAAAGGTATTTACCACTGTCATGAAGGAGATTCAATACAGAATCCAAGTCAAATATGATGTATAGTGATATCAAACAGATATTTCTGTTTGTCACTGATTTGCTATTTTCACCAAGTCCCAGAACATTTCAGAACTTCTTAAATGTGCTTCATATTCACTCAAACAAGTTTAACTTAATTATTAATACAAGGAAAAATTCATGAATCGAGTATACTTATTTTCAGAATATGAAATGCACTTGGATGGAAAGCCTAAACAGTTATCCACTAGTGTAAAATCTGACCAAAAGAAATAAAATTCCAATCAATAAAGGTCATTTAACTTATATTAAGGATTAAAACTTCAATGGACATGAATTAATGTAGTTCTAAAACACTATGAGCTAAAGAACAAATGATGGAAACAGTAATCTAATAAAAGAAAACAGAAGGAAACATACGAAAGCTTTGAGGGAATGTAGCCTACAACAGAAGAAAGAACAGATCAATGGATAGGGCACGTTGCCAAAAGAAAGAGAAAAGCAACAAGTCAATAACCCCAAAGTAAATGGACAAATAAATTTAACCTGGCTTTTGCCCAAGCTAAAGTGGCTTTGCTTGCTGCTACATATGTAAAGGGATACATGAGTACTGATTGATATAGAATGCTGAGTGCAACACCACGCTAGCCTTTCTAGAAAGCAGTTTGGAACCATGCCCAAAATGTTCCCAAATGAGTAACTTTTGACCCAGCAATACCACCATTGGTCCTATAACTCAAAGATATCAAAGAAATAGGGAAACAGTCCAAATGTACAAAAATATCTATAGTGACTTTTTCATACATTAACAAAGAAGTGGAAACAAAAGGGATGCTTATTATTTGGGTATGGCTGAATAAGTTATAGTATGGTAAAATAAGAGAATATTACTGTACCATAAGAAATGACAAAAAGAAGGGATTCAAAGAAATCTGAGCATACTTTTTTGAAGTGTAAAATAAGAACTAGGAGAAAAATTTATGCAATGATTAAAACATTGTAAATGAACACAACTTTGAAAGACTTAAGAATTCTGATCAATGCGGACCAACCATGACTTCCAAAGACTGATGATGCTCTTACCTCTTGACAGCACAGTGATTTTCTAGACATGCAGAATGAGACAAACATCATTAGACATGGCCAAAGTGTGGACTTGTTTAGCTTAACTTTAATTATTTATTAAAGGGAAGGGCTTTGGGGAGGAGGTGTGGAGAGTTATTAGAGGAAAGAGTCTTAATGATAGAGATTTCCACAAGTAAGATGGAAAGAATGAAATGAGGTATAATGAAACATTTAAAAAAATAGATAGAAGAGAACAGAAGAAAGTTCAGAAAGAGATAAAGATAAGAACATATTTAACATGCTAAATGTATAAAAACAATGAACTTTATAGAGTTTCATATGCATATATATGTAGTTTTATATGCAATCTTCTTTTTCTGTTCTTCTTTGGACATGATCATGTTTGTTGATGTTTGTCCAAGTTCATAATAAAAAAAATTAAAACATAATTCACTGGATCTGGAGTTAAATAGGAGGAGGGGAGAAAGATAGAATTTCCCCTGGAAACTACAAAGTTTTTTTTTAAAGATCCCAGGTTTCTCCCAAAAACAAAAGCCTATATTAAAGAACCATTCTTTTGATAATAGCATGTGGCTACAACGTGAAGCACTCTTGGTTCCCAAGATTTGAAATTGAATATAATTGAAAGGGTAATGGTAGGTAGAACAATACAACATTTTTGTTGCTTTCAAAATAAAGAATGACAAAGAATCAGTACTAAGTATGTCATAAAACAATTACAAAAGCTGAGTTGGTCATGTAGCAAGAGGAAGCACATTTCTCCTGATTTTATGCCTCACTTCATATTGATAATCAGATTATTGAACAAAGCTATCTTGGTTATTGCACTGGTTATTGTAGTATCAAATTAAAGATCATATACCTTTAAGGGCTCTCCTCATTAATAACAATATTATAGCTTTAAAGGTTCTCCTCCAAAAAGGAGGCTGCTTTATAAGCTGCCTGGTTTTTGTAATCAGCAAATAATAAATGCAGTAATATCTTGTAGGCTCCATACCTCTCAGTCAATATTGCACGACTAGGAAGAGGTAGTCTCCAAAGGCTGCACTCCAGCAAACCAGCAGTAGGCCTTGGGGGTGACTGAATTAGCAGCAGCAACAGCTGTGTCCAGGCCTCTCAGCCCACAGATGGAAAGGAGGTTGGACAACTGATCAGATGATTATAGGGGTCCCTTTGGAGGCATTAGGTGCAAGACTCTTTAGACCCATACACGGATCTAGATCACAGTCCCAGAGTGAGGAGGAACACTAGCACAACAGAGTTTACAGCTGCAGGGGGGTGGTCACAGTTCCAGGGCAGAAAAGAATGTTTGTGGTTGCTCACAGACCAGGGCATAGACCAAGAAAATGGTAAACACACTTCTCCTTAGATGACACCATCTTGGAAGAACTGAAAGCTTGCAGACCCCCAGACCTAGCTCGGAAAACAACAGCACAAAAAATCTGAAGCTTGGGACAGTCCCCTCTCCAGGCCAGTAGCAGAGCACAACTTTAATATAAAGTTAAAGTCAAGAAATGGGCTGGGAAAATGACCAAACAACAAAAAGATTCTAATTATAGAAAGTTACAGATAACAGGGAAGATCAAAACACAAACTCGGAAGAAGACAAAGTCAAAACTGCTGTATCCAAAGCCTCAAAGAAAAAATTAAATTGGTCTTGAGCCCAAAAAGAATTCTTGGAAGAGCTCAAAAAGGATTTTTAAATCAGATTAAAGAGGTAGAGGAAAATTGGGGAAAGAAATGAGAGTGATGCAAGAAGATCATGAAAAAAGCGTCAACAGTTTGGAAAAAGAAGCACAAAAAACACTGAAGAAAATAACACCTTGAAAAACAGAACAGGACAAATGGTAAAAGAGGCACAATAAACCAAGGATGAGAACTCCTTAAAAAGCAGAATTGGCAAAACAGAAAAAGATGTACAAAAATTCACTGAAGTAAAAGCTCCTTAAAAAGTAGAATTGGTCATATGGAAAAGGAGGTACAAAACCTCAATGAAGAAAATAATTCCTTAAAAATTAGAATTGGGCAAGTTGAAGCTCATAACTCCATGAACTATCAAGAAGCAATAAAACAAAATCAAAAGAATGAAAAAAATAGAAGAAAATGTGAAACGTTTCTTAGGAAAAACAACTGAAATAGATTGAGGAGAGATAATTATTGGACTATTTAAAAGCCATGATCAAAGAAAGATCCTTACATTTCTGACAACCATGTGAACTCTTACACTGAGTGATTTCTCTGTAAAATAGTCTTTTGGGTAAGCATGCATTTGGCATTCAAGCTATGTGGCCAGCCTATAGTTTGAATGCTTGACGGTTCAGCTCTAGAGAGGACCTCAGTGACCTGTACCTTTTCCTGCTAGGTATCTTTAAGATCTTGAGACAATTCAAGTGGGAAGTGGCTCCATTTTCTGGCATGGTGCTGATAGGCTGTCCAGGTTTCACAGCCATACAACTGTGTAGCTAGCATAATGGGTCTGTAAATTTTCAGTTTGTTATGCAGCCTGATACCTCTTCTTTCCCATAGTCTTTCAAAGCCTCCCAAACACTGAGATAGCTCTGGCTATCTTCAACCTCATCCATGTGGACAGCCCTGCAAAGTGTTTTGCCAAGGTAAGTGAACTTACCCACAGCATTCAAAATTTCTCCATTTACTGTGACTAGTGGTTCCATGATGGCATGCTTGCATGGGTTCTGTATGAATGACGATGCTCTCATGCTTTCCTAGTCAGCACTGGAGTGAAATAGGGTTGTGTGTTTAATTCCATGCACTCCAGCATAATGTTTTCTTTGATGTTGTCAGATTCCTTCAACCAGGATGAAGGCATCAAGATCAGCTTCTACACTGATGGTAAATTATTTAACTTGTAAAGGCTAAAAGCCAAGATCAAAGTGGAATGGTGTTGGTGTGTGACTTTTTGTTTGCAGATGATTTTACACTCGATGCAGCCTTTAAGACTAGAGATTTTATGCTGCCTGTGCTAATTTTGGACTAACAATCAACACCAAGAAAACAGAGGTCCTCCAGCAGCCACGCTGCACTATCTACATAAGAATGGTGATACTCTCAAGACAAATAAGGAAATTAGGAAAAGCGGAGGATTTGAGGAAAAATATAATGAATTCATTTTTGGACATGTTGAGTTTGGGATGTCAGGCAGTTGGGGATGCAAGATGAAAGTCTTGTAAATGAGACTGAGAAAGGTCAGTTAGGCAGGTAGAAAGATAGGAGAGAGTAATGTCACAAAAATTTAGAGAGAAGAGAGTTTCAAGGATAAATGAACCAAAGTGCATTGAAGGTTGCAGAGAGGTCAAGAAAGATGAGAAGTGAGAAAAGGCTATTAGATTTGGTAATCTCCTAACCAATCAGTAGACAAATTTTTAAATGAAAAAGTATGGGTAATTAAGATATTAGTAGTAACTCTGGAGAGGGCAGTTTAAATTAATGATAAATGCAAGCTAGAATGTAGAGGATTAAGAATAAATAGAAAGGAGAGGAAGAGATGGCAGTATTCATTGTTCTCAAAATTTGGTGTACCTTGGGGCTTTCTCTACTCTTTCTACATTCTTTCTTTTGATAATCTCATTAATTTTAGTGGATTCAACTATTATCCAAATCTGCATTAGCCAGCTTTCTCATTTCTAACTTTCTTCTGTACATGTCCCACAAGCCTAATAAAGTAAATAAATTCAATATCAAACTTGTTATGGTTATGGTTAACTTGTTATGGTTATAAACCTCCTGGTGGTTTCTAAATATTACATGGATACCAGTGAAGCAACAGACTGCTTTCTCTTACCTAACTGGCCCAACATTTTCTCCAGGTACCATATGGTTCTCCAGGAACACATCTCTCTGATGATGCCCTTTAAATCTCTTCTATGCGATTCTTCATTGGTGCTTTGCTATAGGCTCTTCTTATCAACTTCCAATTAGTCCCACAGTAGCCAGTCTCTACCTTCTCCAACCCACCCTCCACAAGCTATAGAATCGATATTCCTATAGTCCAGTTCTGATCATGTCACACGTCATATCTTCTGATATGTCAAGGATCTTTCATACCACCCTGTTGCCTTTAGGAGAAAATACAGTTCTTGCCATGACATTTAAAGCCCTTCCCAGGCTGAGTCCAATGTATTTTCCCTCACTGCTTATCTATTATTCTCCCTCACATACACTACATTCCAGTCAAATTGGCCTATTTTCTATTCATTATACATAACATTGCACATCATGGGTCCATGCCTTTGTGCTTGTGCTGGCTGTCCTCCATGCCTGAAATACTCTTCCTGCCTACTTTTATCTCTTATAGCCTCTAGCTTTTTCCAAGGTTCAACTTATGTGGGTAATGATTAGACTTGTGATTTCACAGGTAGTGAGTTAGTGACCAGTAAGGAACTCCCTCTACCAATATAACTTCTCTGAAACTAAATAACTTAAAGAATTTCCTAAAGCAGAGGTGTCTAACATACCACAGCATTCTGCAATACTCCAGAACAGAGCCCCAAACCACATTAAAATGTAATTGGGAAATACTTAACAAAAATAAATGAAAACACAATGGAAAACAGTAACAATAATAAACAAATAAATAATAAAAAGTTGAATTAATATGTGGTTTTCTAAATCAATGTGTAGCCCCATGGGGATCTTTCTGCTTTAGTGATGACTATTTCTATTTGAGTTTGATCCTACCATCCTACATCATTGAGAGGCAAAGTGAGTAGGGTTCACACAGCTAGTTTTTGTCAGTGGCAAGAACAGGACACAGGTCTTCCTAACAATGAGGTTAGATCTGTTTACACATTATTCATTCATTACACACTATGCTGTCTTTCACACATATATGCCCAGGGGAACAGACAGACACACACACATTGACACTCACATTTGTTGTAAAACATGTTGTATCCTCTCAGTATCATTTGAATTCTTTTAAGACAGGAACTGTCTCACTTTTTCCTTTGTATCTCCAATTGCACTGAATTGAATTTTGAATTTTAACCTTTAACAAGTTGATGGTCAATTTGAACACAGCTGATTTACAAATGAATTCCAAGTCAGTAAATCCACCGAAGCATCAGCATTAAAGCATTATTGTCTTCCTCCAAGTTCCATCTATAATTGTTCTTGGCATGATCTGATTTAATTAAGTCACATTTCAAGTTTTCTCCTGGCTCATTTTCCCTTCCACAGCTTTTTCCTTTTTTTATGAGGCTGTAACATTTATTATCTTCAGCCATCTTCTTCCTTGATGTTTTGCACATGAGCTTATACTCCAAACCAGTGTTGCCTTTGGCTGCTACCTCTCTCTGCTTGACAAGGAGATCAAATATTGACTGTCAGAGGTGGTTTCTAAGCTCTTTTGACCTCTTTTAAGGTGATTATTTTTACCTTGGTTATACTTCCCTAAGAAATAATGATTCCATGTCTTATTTTTTAAAATACAGTTCACATTTCTCAGAATCAACAGAATCTTATGTAGGTCAAGGCAGAGCTTTTGTAGCTGCATCAAGAAAGTTTTTCTCATCTTTAGCCTTTCTTTCAATTTGGTGTCATAATGAAGAGAATTATGGACTCAGAGTTAGGGGATCTATGTTAAATCCTTGGCTTGGATATCTATCTATGAGATGGATGACTATGGGGGAGTTGCTTAATCTTTCAATGTCTCGATGTCTTTATTTACATAATGGGGCCAATATTGTTATTCTTTGTAGATGATGAGGTCCTCCAGATGCTGTTTGTGAATGATTATGCTGATTCCTTAATTGAAGAGCCTTCTAAGTGAGAGCCATCATCTTTTTAAAGATTTTTGACTCTCTACACAGGAAAAATTAAGTTGATTGTATAGTCTACAGAAATCATCCATCAGACTGCTACCTTGGACAGACACTGCAAATGAACAATGAGATCTGATCAAAATTGAAGAGGAGGAGGAGGGTCTGCTGAATTACCTTTAGGAAATTTTAATTCACTTCAAGTTTCTCCCTGAAACAAGAATGTTATTCTAAGTAGGGATTATTTCATTCTTTGAACTTGTATCCTCAGCAATTAGCCCAGCGCCTGGCACATAATGCATGTTTCATAAATACTTGTTGATTGAAAGGAGAGTATTTCAGGCACAGGGGACAGCCTGTGCAGAGGCAGGGAGGGAGAGGTTGGAAGGTCATATACAGGGAATAACAAGCAAGCCACTTTGGCTGGAGTGTAGAGTGTACTGGGGGAGTAATGTGAAATCAGTGTGGAAAGGTAGACTAGTGCCAGATTGTAAAGACCTTTAAAATGCTGACAGGACTTTCTATTTTCCCTAGAGGCGATAGGGAACTGCTTGAAGCACTGTGAGCAAAGGGGGTTGGGGATGACATGGTCACTACAAATGTATAGTATCCAATCTCTACTTAGAAGCAATATGACATAGGCCCAGGAGTCAGGAACCAGTTAGTACAGTTGTGTAACTTTCTCCATTAGTATTCAATATATATAAATAATAATGGTTAGCATATATATATAAGTGTTTTAAGATTTGCAAGTGCTTTACAAATATCTCATTTTATCTTCACAACAACCCTGGGAATTAAATACAATTGTTGGTCCCATTTTATAGGTGAGGAAACTGAGGCACAGGAGGTTAAAGTGCTGAGGGTCACGCAGCTAGTTAAGTGCCAGAGACTTTTGAACTCAGGTCTTCCTCACTCCAAGACCAGCGCTCTATCCACTGTGCCACCTAGTGCCCTCTCTCTTGAAAATAAGAACAGAAAAAGTGAATGATGGAAATAATTCACAGTGGGAATTTGGCAAGGCATGATAAGGGGGCAAGGGATTTGAGAGAATATGACAATCACTGCATTGACAGTATTTTAGGGTGAGGAAAGTGAAGCCAGAGGAAGATTAAAAGAAATGGGAAACCAAGGAGGGATGCAGTGACTAGTAGTCATGGAAATGAAGGCAAAAAATCAGTTTAGGAAGAGTGAGGCAGAGAGACGAGTGTATAAGGCTATGGTTTGAGAGAGGAATTTCAGAGTTTGGATGATGTAGGTTGAATAGTTATGAATGATGATGACAGATGGATTTTTTTCAACTCCTATTTTACCCTCTGCATCTAAGACATCAGGGAAGTTTTTCTTGATTACCTCTTGAAAGATGATGTTTAGGCTCTTCCTTTGATCACGGCTTTCAGAAATATCTAATAATTCTTTTTCTTTTTGAGGGGGGAAGGCAAGGAAATCAGGGTTAAGTGACCTCCAAAAATTCTTAAATGGTCTCTCATTGACCTATTTTCCAGGTAAATTTTTTTTAACAAAATATTCCAAATTTTTCTCTGTTTTCTCTTACTTTTGACTTCGTCTTACTGTTTCTTGATGTTTCATGGAGCCATTAGCTTCATTTGCTCAATTCTAATTTTTAAGGAATTATTTTCCTCAGTGTGCTTCTATACCTCTTTTTCCATTTGGCTAATTCTGCTCATTAAAGCATTTTTTTTTCTTCAATGAATTTTTGTATATCCTTTCCTGTTTGTCTTATCCAGCTTTTTAGGGAGTTCTTCTCTTCATTTTGATAATTCTATTTTTAAGGTGTTATTTTCTTCAGTACTTTTTGTGCCTCTGTTACCAAAGTTTAATTCTCTTTTCATGATTTTCCTGCATCACTCAAATTTTTCCTCTATCAGTTTTATCTCTTTCTTTAACACTTCCAGGAATTCTTATAGGGTTTGGGTCAAGTTAGTATTTTTCTGTGAGGCTTTTTTGGGTGGCTGTTTTCACTTTGTTTTTATCTGAGTTTATGCCTTGGTCTTTCCTGAAACTGTAGCAGTTTTCCATGTTGAAATTTTTTGTTGTTGTTTGCATATTTTTCCAACCTATTTCTTAACTTTGAATTTTATGCTAAAGTTGGGCTCTGCTCATCTCTGGGTGAGGAGGTACTATAGCTTTCTTGTGCTGCTCTTTTCAGAGCTAGTTCTGGGGGCAGGGGGTGGGGGGGGGGGAGGGAGTGGACGTGGTGGTGGAGGTGGGGGGTGGGTAGAGATCTTCAAATTTTCAGTGTTTCCAAGGTGGTGTTATCCTGGCAGAGGTGTGGTCACTGCTGCCCTAGTCTGAGCTCTGGTCTTTACCAAAGAAGTACCCCTGGCCCCTGCAGCTGCATTTGCCCACACATGCTCCTCTGGGCTTTGGTAATGTGACCAGGGCCCTGCTCCTTGTGACTGACTCCCGGTTGTACCCACTGCCAGCAAAGGTCCCCTGCAATATCTTTCTAAGCAACTGTCTGATTCTAACCCTGTCTCTGGGCTGAGTTTCCTGGAGCTTCTACTGCATTGGCTGCTGTCACAGCTGCTAAGACAGACTTCCACCCTTGGGTTACAGGCTTCTCCTGCTTAGCTCTTAAATTTCCTTAGATCAGGAAAAAAATCTTTTTGTTGGCACTGCTACTCCAAAATTTTATTTGAGGTGTCATTTTAGTTGTTTAGAGAGGAATCAAATGATTTGTCTTAGTCAAACAATTAGTTAGTGGCATACCTTGGAAGAGAATCTCCACTTCCTCATTCCCAAGGATCATTCTTCCTCTTTTCTCTCAGTTCTAGGTTTCATTTAATAACTCTCCAGCAGTATAAATTTAAATTCTGGGCCTAGAAGTCAAACTTTCTGACAGCTTTATCCTTTGCTAGCTAGAAAACCAAGATTTCCAGGGAAGATATATCGTATTTACTCTCTTCCCAAACACACACCATATAGGGAATATTTAGGTGTTATTCTCCCTTCCATGGGGAACTCTTTGCTCTAAAAGTCCTTAAAGACTTTTAGGTCACAATGCTATATCAGATATCTATTTAAAAATCCAGCATAATATTGGAACGCATAAACAGGATCATAACATGTAAAAATCACACAGCATGGTATTTCTATTAGGTTCAGTACTAGTTAGATCTTTTTAGAATATGCTCTTCTTGCACTATAATAAAAAATTACAATGTATCTGAGAATGAAGACCTCATAAACAAATGAAAACATATAGAACTATTAAATAATTTTTTACAAACTGCATAATGGAAATGAGTCAGGAAATATGCATGAAGGATTTAAATGGAAATGGAGATTAAATAATTTAATTTCAAATAATGAGTAGAACAAAGAGCAAAACATATAAATAATAAGCAAATATGTCACTTACCAAATGAGATAACATATTAAGCTTTAGGAGGCTTAAAGCTCCATTCAAATGCTAAATATCATTATAATTGTTGATAAGAATAATGACAATTATAACGTTAAGACAGCATACCAAAATTTGTGGCCGGCAGTTAAAACAATTTTAAGGGGAAATTTATTCTAAGTACATATTAACAAAAGAGAGAAATAAATGATCAATGAATCCAGTGCCTGTCCTTCCTTTAAAACTTCAGCAACACGGAAACTTGAGTGAGCCCAGAGTTCAGGGGAGTAACACAGAGAGATTAATACAAAAATTAAAAATAAGATGAGAATCCATAGTAATTGGAGCAGGAATAAAGTAAAATAACAAACTATTACACTCCATCTTATACTAACAAGATTGAAAGCTTATATGGATGAATACAAAAATATTAAATATTCCAAATACATGAACAGGAAATAGAGACTATAAACAGTCTGATTTTGGATAAATTGAACAAATAATAAATTAAGTCCAAAATAAAAAAAATGAAAAGCACATCTGGTTTATATAAATGAAATCATTCACACATTTAAAGAATAAACAACTCTTGATGTATACAAACTGTTTTCAAAGATAAAGAATGTTCCCCATGTACCTGAATAAACATAGCCCTGATACTCCCAAAATGGAGAGGTAAAGCAAAGAAATAAGACAGTAAAACAATATTACTATGGGGATTGCTAAACTAATAAATAAAACACCACAGAAAATGTTATAGATATTCACTATATCCAACCTAGATTTATTCAGTAATAGTTCAATATTAGGAAAAATTAAAACACAAATAATACTAATAATAAAAGAACTCATTTTTATAACAATATATGCAGAGAGCCTTTGAAAAAATGATAACTTTCATTTATGTTAGGAGGTTTAAAAGCATAGGAATAAATGGACTTTAATATGATCAAAATAATCTATTTCAAAGCAAGAGCTAGCACGATTTGTCAAGAAACAACAGTAGAACTTTCCCCAATAAGATGGGGGTGTGGGTAAAACAAGCACGTAAATTGTTTCAATTATTATTTGATATAGTACTTGAAGTTCTAACTATAACAATAAGAAAAGAAGAAATTGTCAAATTAGCATTCTTAGTTCAGTTTTTTTTTAGCTATGTCTGACTCTTCGTGACATCATTTGAAGTTTTCTTGACAAAAATACTGCAGTGGTTTGCCATTTTCTTCTCCAGTTCATTTTACAGATGAGAAAACTGAAGCAAACAGGGCCAAGTGACTTGCCCAGGGTCACACAGCTAGTTTCTGAGTCTGGATTTGAACTCATAAAGATGAGTCTTCTTAATTCCAAGCCCAGTGCTCTATCCACTGCACCACCTAGTGGCCCAAGTGTCTGCATAGATAGAGGCAAATTTATATCTATGTGTAGATAGTATGATGGTTTCCCTAAAGAACTTCATTTTTTCAAATTTTATTTTTAATTTATGGAATAAAACAAGCATTTCCAGAACATAGTACCAAAAAAAGGATGATTGCATGTGAAACTCTAAATCTACTATGTACAACTTGCTATTCCTTTCAAATATACAATAAAATTATCAGGTAATATTTTCTTCCCTACCTACATCCTGTGCCCTAGAGATGACTACTATTTGACACAAATAGGTATATACATATATATGCATATATATGTATATATATGTATACACACATATGTGTATATATATTGTGTGTGTACACACACATATATGCATTTGTATGTATGTATATGTGTACGTATATGCATGTATATGTAAAATTATTCTATATATACTGCTATTTATCCATCCTTTCTCTGGATGCAAGATAGTGTCTTTCTTCATATGTCTTTTATAGATAATTTGGGTATTTGTAATAGTCAAAATAACTTATTCTCTCAAAGTCATTCTTAAAACAATATTGCTGTTACTGTGTATACAACATTCTCTTGGTTCTGTTCATTTTGTTCTTCATTATTTCAAGGAAGTCTTTCCATGTTTTTCTAAAATCATTGAGCTCATAATTTCTTATAGGAGAGTAATATTCCATCACAATCGTATACCACAACTTGTTTAGCTGTTCCCCAATTGATGGGCATCCCTGCAATGTCTAGTTCTGCGCCGCCACAAAGAGAGCTGCTGTAAACATTTTAGAAAATATAGGTTCTTTTCCTTTTTCCCTAATTATCTTCAGAAATAAATCAAGTAGTGGTATTGCAAGGTCGAAGGGTACAGGTAGTTTAATAACTCTTTGGGCATAATTCCAGATTGCTCTCCAAAGTGGTTGGATGAGTGTATAATTCCACCAACAATGAATTAGTGTCCAAATTTTGTCCACATCCCCTCCAAGATTTGTCACTTTCCTCTTCTATCATTTTTGCCAATCTGGTAGGTGTAAAATGATATCTTCAGGCTGTTTTAATTTGTATTTCTCTAATCAATCATGATTTAAAGAATTTTTTCATATCACTGAAATTGTTTTGATTTCTTCTTCAGAAAATTGCCTGTTCATATCCTTTGACCATTTATCAATTGGATAATTTTTAAAACAACTGAAAAAATAACTTCTACTAGCAAAATCAAAGAGAACAACATAGAGAAATTAGATTAAGAAATTGCTAAATTAATTAAATGGCAGGACACATTGAAAACTTAAATGTATACAAACATAAAACATTCTTAACAGAGATAAAGGGAATCTTGAAGGAGGTTTCACTCGAGGTAAGACTAGAAGGGAGCTAAGGTGTGTTGGAAAGGCAGTTAAAGAGAGAAAACAATCTAGGCCTAAGGGATATATTGCATTATGATAGGAACACACCGAATAAGGCAAGAACAGTTTGTCTGGAGCCTTAAGTGTGACAGAGGGGTGAGTAATCAGGCTAGAGACATTGTCCATGTTTGAGAAAGTCTTTACACGCCAAGTGGATGAGTTTGCGTTTTTAATCATTGTTACAATAGAGTCTACTAAGGCTTCTTCAGCAGGGAAGCAATATGGCCAGATCTGTGCTTTAGTATTATTAATTTGATATCTGTGTAGAAAATAGATCGAAAAGGGGATATTCTAGATAGAGGAAGACAGGACTATGGTTACTGTGATGCAAGTAGAGAAAAATGGATAGATCTAAGACTTGGAATCAACAAGAACTGTCCCCTAAATGTATATATGATGTAAGTGAGACAGAGGTCTGGGAATGTAGATCTGACTTCATTTGCATAGAGTTGATAATAAATCCAATAGAAACTACAATGAGACCATTAGGAGAGAAAATGTAGAGCTAAGAGGAGAGGAACTGCAAGAGAGCTTTAGGCTACCCAGCCTTGCATTAAGAGTGGAACACAAGAAGATGATCCTTTGAAGGAGGACCAAGAAGACAGAAAGAGATTTGAGAGAAAGAAGTATCACAAAAATCCAGGGAGGAAAAAAATATCCTGGAGCAGGTGATCAGGAATGCCAAGTGTTACAGAAGTCACAAAAGATGAAAGCTAATGAGAAAAAGTCTTTGAACTTAGAAATAAAGATAAAGTGACTGTAGAGAGAACTGTTTAAGTGAAATGGTGGTAATAGGTTTGAGCAGTGACTGGGAATTGAGAAAGTGAAGGCAAACCATGCAGACAGCTTTTTTTGTTTGTTTTGTTGTGAACAATATATAGAATGATAGCTTGAGAGAATGGCAAGGCCAAGTAAACACTTTTTAAAGATGGAGTAGATCTGGACATGTTTATAGGTGGCAGGGACAGAGCGAGACGATAAGGAAAAGTTGAAAATGAATGAGAGAAAGGATAATTTCAGGAAAGCCCTCAGGAAAAACTGAAGGGGAAAGGATCAAAGGCACAAGAAGAGTGATTGGGATTGATAAAGGGAAGGGCCACCCCAGCTTCTGAAACTGGAAAAAATGAAGGGGCAGGGGAAGGAAACAAGCATTTTTTAGTGCCTACTGTGTGCCAAGAACTTTACAAATATCTCATTTGATAATCACAACAACTCTGCGAGGTAGTGATGTTATTATCCCCGTTTTACAGCTGAAAAAACTGAGGCAAACAGGGGTTAATTGACTTCCTTAGATTTTTGTTGTCATTTAATTGTGTCCAATTCTCTGTAACCTCATTTAGGTTGTTGTTTTGTTTTTTTTGGCAAGGACATGAGTGGCTTTTCATTTCCTTCTCCAGCTCACTTTACAGCTGAGAAAACTGAGATAAACAGAATTACTTCTGAAATTAAATAAGGTGTGCTCCCTTCAAGGCCCTGACTCTGTAGTTAAATAGTACAGGTATACAGTGTTTTCAACAATTGAATCTCTTGCTCTCTTCACAGATACCGCCTCTGGATTGCTTTCTCCACTTGCCCTCTCTGTATCTTGCTGGAATGCTATTAGTGTAAACACCACCAGAGCAAGTCACACAGCTGTGCTAACTGGGGCCACTAGAAATGTGGGACCCCAATCCTGGACTGCTACACATAAACCATTTTACTTTGTTGACTTTTGATCAAACTCCCCATGGCACAATAGCTGTTCTGAATATTCTTTGCTCTCCTCAAGCCACTGACATCATCCCTTATCCACTCTCTCTCTCAATGCAGAACCTGGCCTCATAGTTCACTGAAAAAATGGAGGCCGATGGTCTGGGGCTCCATAACTCGACCAATTTCCTACTTCGTTTCACCTCAGCATCACCTTTTATTCAGCTTCAGAAGAAAGGTGGCTCGATGGATGCAGCGTCTGGCCTGGAGTCAGGAAGATCTGAGTTCAAATCTGGCTTCAGACACTTAATAGCTGTGTGACCCTGAGCAAGTCTTTTTGCTTCAGTTTCCTCAGCTGTAAAATGAGTTGGAGAAGGAAATGGTAAACCACTTGTGTCTTTGCCAAAAAAAAAAAATCAAATCCCCCCAAAACCCAACAAACAAATCCAAATGAGGTTACAGAGAATTGGATACAAATGAACAACAACAACAAAAACAAAAACCTGGGGAAGGTAATTAACTCCTGTTTGCCTCAGTTTCCTTGGCTATATAAAATGGGGACAATAACATCACTTACCTTGTAGGGTTGTTGTGATGTTCAAAGGAGATATTTCTAAAGTTCCTGGCCCGTGGTAGTGGTGAGTCCAAGCTATGGACTTGGTTGCCAGAAGACATAGACCCTGAGAAACTTGTTTATGTAGTGGAGAGCTGAGGGAAAGGAAAAATTTCTCTTTAGCAGTCTTTTAAAATATTTCGTACTTTAATTTTTAGATTATCAACTTCCAGGGATAGTAAAATATGACTTATATGTTACCATATCATTTAAGTCTTTTAAACTTGTACCTATGAGTGTTTTATGTTTTAAGCATTGTGTGTGTGTGTGTGTATGTGTGTGTGTGTGTGTGTGTGTGTGTGTGTGTGAGAGAGAGAGAGAGAGAGAGAGAGAGAGAGAGAGAGAGACAGAGAAAGATCTTTTCAATACCTGATGCACATTGAACAATAGACTTGAGATTTTTTCTAAACCTAAGAGTCTTTTTCCAGATTACCCTAGTAATGAATATAAGCCTAGGTCTATGGATTCTTCAGGGTAAAGGGTGCCCCCACCTTCCTGGGCTAGTATAGGTCTATTAGTCACTGTATCAGATGATGATCTTTTTTCTGTGAAGAAGGTACTTTTCCTCTCAGATGCTTTCACAAGAAAATTGAATTTTACTGCATTGTCTAATCTCCATATTCATGAACTGATCCAAAATATCTATAGGCAATAAATTAAAAAAGCAAAAAAGGGAATTTCTAATATAATCTGATAACCTGAAATAAAAACTACTACTGTTCTGTTACTTCCTGAAACTTTAAAAGAAATTGAGTTTGGGGGGCGGAGCCAAGATGGAGGCTGGAAAGCAGGGACTTACTTAAGCTCTCCCCCAAATCCCTCCAAACACCTATAAAAAATGGCTCTGACAAATTCCAGAGCTGCGGAACCCATGAAATAGCAGAGGGAAACAGGTCTCCAGCCCAGGAGAGCTTGGATGGTTGCTGGGAAGGGTCTATCACATGGCACTGGAAGTGCAGCGCAGCCCAGCGTGGGCTGCTCCAGGACAGACCAGACCAGGAATCAGCTGGCAGAACAGGCCCTAGGGCCCTGAATCATTGAGCTGTGGCAGTTACCAGATTTCTCAACTCACAAACAACAAAGACCATGGAGAAGGTTAGTGGGAAACTGCAGGATTGAGTTGAGACTGGTCCGACCACCAGCCCTGGGGGTGGAGGAGGTGCTTCAGCAGTAGTGGTGGTGATAGCAGCAGGAAGCTCCTGAGGCTGCTTCTAGAGCTCCAGCATCAGCTGCCTCCAGAGTCCCTGGCTCACAGGGTGGGAGGAATCCTGCAGTGGATCAGAGTGGGAGTGCAGGGAGCGCTTTGTGGGCACAAAGGCAGATTCTCTTGCTGTGCCCTGACTGTGGTCCTGGTTGGCGGTTCTTGGGGGAGGAGGAGCACTGTGGTGACAGAGCCTGGGGTGATGGTGGAGTAGAAGTAGCTCTGAAAACAGCAGTGCTTGGACCCTAAAGCTTGGGACAAAGTACTCTCTACAAGCAGTCATACACTGACAGAAAGCTCAAGGGTCAGGTAGTTGGCTGGGAACATGAACACCCAGCGAAAATGAACTCAGACTCAAACTCAAGTTCTAGATTCCATTTTGGTGACAAAAAAGATCAAAACATACTGCCAGAAGAAGGCAGCAAAGTCAAAGAGCCTACATCAAAAGACTCCAAGAAAAATATGAATTGGTCTCAGACCATGGAAGAGCTCAAAAAGGATTTGGAAAAGCAAGTAAGAGAAGCAGAGGAAAAATTTGGAAGAGAAATGAGACCGATGCAAGAAAACCATGAAAAACAAGTCAATGACTTGCTAAAGGAGACACAAAAAATACTGAAGGAAATAACACCTTAAAAAATAGACTAACTCAAATGGCAAAAGAGCTCCAAAAAGTCAATGAATGCCTTGAAAGGCAGAATTAGCCAAATGGAAAAGGAGGTTCAAAAGACCACTGAAGAAAATACCACCTTAAAAATCAGATTGGAGCAAGTGGAAGCTAGTGACTTTATGAGAAACCAAGATACTATAAAACAGAACCAAAGGAATGAAAAAATGGAAGGCAATGTGAAATATCTCATTGGAAGAACCACTGACCAGGAGAATAGATCCAGGAGAGATAATTTTAAAATTATTGGACTACCTGAAAGCCATGATCAAAAAAAAGAGCCTAGACATCATCTTTTAAGAAATTATCAAGGAAAACTGCACTGATATTCTAGAACCAGAGGGTAAAATAGATATTAAAAGAATCCACCAATCACCTCCTGAAAAAGATCCCAAAAAGAAAACTCTTAGGAATATTGTCGCCAAATTCCAGAGTTACCAGGTCAAGGAGAAAATACTGTAAGCAGCCAGAAAGAAACAATTCGAATATTGTGGAAACATAATCAGAATAATACAAGATCTAGCAGCTTCTACATTAAGGGATCAAAGGGCTTGGAATATGATATTCCAGAGGCCAAACGATCTAGAATTAAAACCAAGAATCACCTACCCAGCAAAACTGAGTATCATGCTCCAAGGCGAAATATGGATTTTCAATAAAATAGAGGACTTTCAAGCTTTCTCAATGAAAAGACCAGAGCTGAATAGAAAATTTATGACTTTCAAATACAAGAACCAAGAGAAGCATGAAAAGGTAAACAAGAAAGAGAAATCATAAGGCACTTACTAAAGTTGAACTGTTTTGTTTACATTCCTACATGAAAATATGATGTGTGTAATTCATGGGACTTTTCTCAGTATTGGGGTAGTTGAAAGGAATATACATACATACATACATATATATAGACAGAGAGCACAGGGGGAGTTGAATATGAAGGGATGATATCTAAAAAAATAAATTTAAGGGGTTGAGAGAGGAATATACTGGGAGAGGGAGGAAGGGAGAGATAGAATGGGGTAAATTATCTCACAAAAAAGTGGCAAGAAAAGGCAGTTCTATGGGAAGGGAAGAGGGGGCAGGTGAGGGGGAATGAGTGAATCTTGCTCTCCTCGGATTTGACCTGAGGAGGGAATAAAATACACACTCAGAAGGGAAAGGGACAAAAAACGGGGGATGATAGAAGGGAGGGCAGATAGGGGGAGGAGGTAACCAAAAGTAAACACTTTTGAAAAGGGACAGGGTTAAGGGAGAAAATTGAATAAAGGGGGACAGGATAAGATGGAAAGAAATATAGTTAGCCTTTCACAACATGAGTATTGTGGAAGTGTTTTACATAATGATGCATATGTGACCTATGTTGAATTGCTGGCCTTCCTAGGGAGGGTGGGTGGGAAGGGAAGAGGGGAGAGAGAATTTGGAATGAAAAGTTTTAAAAGTGGATGCTCAAAAAAAAAAAGTTGTTTTTGCATGCATCTGGGAAACAGGATATATAGGGAATGGGGCATAGAAATCTATCTTGCTCTACAAGAAAGTGAGGGGAAAGGGTATGAGGGAGGAGTGGGGTGACAGAAGGGAGGGCTTACTGGGGAACGAGGTATTCAGAATATATGCCATGTTAGAATGGGTGGGAGGGGAGAAATGGGGAGAAAATTTGTAACTCAAAATCTTGTGGAAATCCATGTTGAAAACTAAAATATTAAATAAAAATGAAAAAATAAAAAAATAATTAAAAAAAGAAATTGAGTTTGCAATGTGGGATCATTTGTGTTGAAAGATGCTCAGAAGATAGTATTATTTTTATACCGTTGTTACATTGTTACACTATTATTAGCTATGGCTTTCTATAAAGATGTGCTGAATTTGCTAATTTGAAATTGGTGGGTGCCTTTTGTGTCTGGAATGTGAAATATTTAAGTTATTATCTATAAAGCATAACATTCTTAAGGAAAGGCTTTGACTTTTTTATTTCCTGTCACACTATGGAAAAAAAAAAACCTTTTTAACCACTTCTCTGCCTAAAGGAGGGAAGCATGTCTCACTATCAGTCATAAAAAACTCATGACTGGTCATTGCATTGATTGATCAGAAGAATCCAGATGTTTTAATGTCGATTTCTCTTACATTACTGAAGACATTGTACAAATTGTCCTTCCTGGTTCTGCTTCTTCCTTTACTTTGCCTCATTTTATACTTATCCTCCCAAACTTCTCTAAAATCCTTATATCCATTGATTTATATTGTAATGGTAATCAGGGTGGGACTTTTTTGTTTTCTCTTTTACAATCTAAGGTAATCAAGTACCTTTGATGAGTCTTGCCTTTCAAATGTAGTGAAAAGCAAAGTGGACTTTTTGTTGTCTTTTGTTTCTTTGATTGAATCAAGAGTCTTTGAACTGCTTAAGAAACAAGGAAACCTAGTTCACATAGGTTTGAGTGGCATGTTGTGATGCCTTTTGACCTGAAGAAGTGCATATAAATTCAGAGGTTAGAGTTTTGCCTTTGGGGGCACACTCATTGAAAGAGTGTTGGTAACAAGACGCTGGGTAAGCTGTTGAAGCAGCACTCCGGGCTTTGAAAACCCAGATGTTGGTGTGTCTCTCTCTGGTAACTGTGGGTGTATTGCTTGGACAGACAGCTAGAAGCCTGTCTGCTGATTCATGTTTATTTTCTCTGTTCATATAATGAATGCTTGTAATTTCTGTTCGTATTCTCTCTGAAGTTCAGGGTGTTGGCTTTTCCCCCTGAACTAAGTGAATGATACATGTATGTTTAATTAAAGTAAGACTGTTAACCCCTTAAAAGTTGCTTTCCTTAGGAAAGCAAATCAAAGGACTTCTGTTAGCAGCCCTTTCTGGGTACTCTTGTTGTTGGTTCTTCACCCCCACAGCAGCTGCTAGTAACGTTGGTGTTATACGTATAGAGCAATACTTTTCCATTATACTCACATTGTATTCAATCAGTGGTCATCTGCCTTGCATCCAGTTCTTTGGTACTACAAAAACAAAACAAAACAAAACAAAACACCTTCAAGAAAGACAAGTAGGTGGATAGAGTGCTGGGCTTGGAGTCAGGAAGACTTGAATTAGAATTCTGAATCAGACTCTTAATAACAGTGATCCTGAGCAAGTAAGTTACTTAACTTATCTCAGCCTCAATTTCTTCATCTGTAAAGTGGCTTCAATAATAATACTTGTCCCATGGAATTGTGGAGATGAAATGAGATAGCATCTGTAAAGCACTTTGCAAACCTTAAACACTATGTAAATGCTAGCTTATGACTAAGAAATATTTTTCCGTATGCTCTGCCCTAGGAGCTGCTCCCCAGATTGATGAGTCTCAGGCCAGGATCACCAGTTTTTGAGGTTCTTGGGTCAAGTTCACTTCATTCCTGCTCATGTACTCTCCAGACTGATCCTCCCTCTGGGTTGCCTCCTCACTCCCCCACCTCTTTTCAGTTTTTCTT
Source organism: Trichosurus vulpecula (assembly GCF_011100635.1). Taxonomy (NCBI): domain Eukaryota; kingdom Metazoa; phylum Chordata; class Mammalia; order Diprotodontia; family Phalangeridae; genus Trichosurus; species Trichosurus vulpecula. Next base: position 184,611,499 of record NC_050577.1, on the reverse strand, counting down.
TCTGTGTTGTCTTCCCTTATTAGAATGTAAACCCTTTGAGAGTAGAAACCTTTTTATTTTCTTGTATTTGCACCTCCAACACTTAGTGAGCATTTAATAAATTATTTATCGATCAATCAGTTGATCGATCGATCTATCTATGTATCTATCTATCTATGACTTTCCCATCTATCTCTGACTTCCTTTGAGTCTTTACCTACCCTTTTATGTACTTGGAATATTGTGACAAGAACAAGAATGAGACTGACTGAGGAAGCAAATTAGCTACTCCACCAGCAGATTTAAATGGCTGGGCTCTGGACAAGTTTGAAAGTTTAAAAGTTGTAATCAGTTGTGGAGGAGACCCCTGTACCAATATCAGAAGGTAGCAAGGGGAGAATTCATCTCCTACCCACTGACCATGTGTATTGGTAATTAGGGTGGGACCTTTTTTACTATTTTCTCTTTTGGAGCATATTGTAATCAAGTGCCTTTGATGAATCTGGACTTTGTTTCTTTGATTAAAGCGGGAGTTTTTGATGACCTGCTTACATCAAGGGAAAGCCTAGTTCACAAAGGCTTAAGTCACAAGGTCGTGATGCCCTTTAACCCTAGAACAGGGTATATAAAGTCAGAGGTTAGCGTTTTATTTGGGGTTCTCACTCAGTGGAAGAGTGTCATGTGATTTGACCAGACAAGACTCCAGGTAGCTGCTGGAGCCCCCCAGCTTTTAAAACCCAGATGTTAGTGCCTCTCTTTCTGGTAACTATGTAATTCTTTGGTCAGGCAGCTAGAGGCCTGTGTGTTGATAACTGTGTATTTATATTGTCTCTATAATTTCTGTTTGTATTTTCTCTGAAGTTCAGGGTAGTGGCTTTCCCCCCCCCCCGAACTAAGTGAATGGTATATGTATGTTTAATTAAAATAAGATTGTTAGCTCCTTAAAGTTGCTTTCCTTAGAAAAGCAGATCAAAGAACCTGTGCTAGCAGCCTTCTTGTGTGCTGGTATTGTTGGTCTTACACCCTCCACAGCAGCTGCAAGCAACATTGTTGTTATACCATATCACATGTCATTGAAGCCACTGTATCAGTGGAAAACATTGCATCCAGAGGGGAATGGAGAGACACTCCAGATAGAAACAGATACATAGAGATAGTCATCGGAGAGAGGAGGTGAGACCTCTGGCAACTACAAGTAAAAACGAGGAGAGAAGCAGTCCCTGGAAACTCACTGTCGAAGACTTTACAAAAAAAAAATGAACCTTCAGACCCTGTAGTATCAGGAGTTATGAAGTGCTTTGCCATTGGTATTGCTTACATTTCACCTTAACTCTGCATTATCTTCCTCAAAGTCTAAGTCCATGCTTTCAGGCCGTTCTCCTACCAACTCTCATCTTCTATAAGAGTACAGGAACAGCTGCTGGGGACTCTTTACTCTTGCTGCCAGTCAACTCTTACCAGAAAGACCCAGGACTGCTGGACCTCTTGAACTCACAAAATTGCCTAGACATGTCCAACTAAGATAAATACTCATTTGCCTAAGATCAGAAAAGAACAACACAACAGAGGTAGATTAAAACTCAATCTCAGGATTGTCTAGTGCTTGAAATGCCCATGTGCTTATGGCTGTATGTAGGTCTAGGGTGGAGGATAAGGCAAGGTGTTGCTTCCCATTCCCACAATGGGAACAGCTGGAAATCATCCTGACAAAATCCACAGGCAAAAAAGGCAGTTAGACTGAGACGGGGGTCACCCCTTTTTAAGTATTCACTGAATAATCGGCTCTTCAGCTCATCAGCCAACGATGACCTATCTCATTTCAAAGCGCCCAGTTTACTCAGGGCTGAGTCAGGCAAAAACACAGAAGCAAAAATGTCAGCTTTGTAGATGTCTGTCTGTTCAACCCCTATAACAATCAGTTCAAAGAATTTCTATTTTTGTTTTTAATTGGAATTCTTTTCTAGTTATTTTACTTATGTGCTCAATTCATTGACCTCTTCTATTCTTTGTTCACATAAGGGTTGAGAGATACAAATTTCCTCCTACAGATTGCACCCTATAAGTTTTAGTATTTTATCTCATTGCTATAAATTCTTCAATAATTTATTATTTCTAAAATTTGTTATCTAACCCAATCATTTTTAGGATCCTATTATTTAATTTCCATTTAATTCTCAAATATTTCTTCCCAATTCCCTTATATTAATAAGGATTTAATTAATAATCTATACTTTTCTGCATTTGTCTATGAGTTCCTTATGGTCAGGCATATGGCTATATAGGTTCCATTGAGAGCTGAAATTATATACATACATCTAATATACACACATACATATAAAGTGCATACATACATACATATATATATCCCTACATATACACAATATATCTCTGTATATACATATATAGACAGGTAGAGAAAGAGATAGAAATAGAGATAAAGATACTTATTTTGCTTCTCATTGAGTAACTCACAAATGGGTACTGTATCTAAACGAGGTAGGCTAGGTGTTAAAATGAATAGAGCAGGGGGCAGAGCCAAGATGGCGGCTGGAAAGCAGGGACTAGCGTGAGCTCCCCACTGAGCCCCTCCAAAAACCTATAAAAATGTCTCTTAACCAATTCTAGATCTGCAGAACCCACAAAATAGCAGGGGAAAGCAGGGCTCCAGACCAGGACAGCCTGGATGGTCTCTGGGTGAGGACTATCCCACATGGAGCTGGGAGCGTAACAGAGCGGAGCAGAGCAGAGCCCAGCGTGGGTGGCGTGGACCAACTAGACCAGGAGCTGGGTGGAGCGTGCCCTAGCACCCTGAATCAGTGAGCTGCAGCAGTTACCAGACTTCTCAACCCACAAACACCAAAGACAACAGAGAAGGTTAGTGGGAAAAGCTGCTGGAGACAGAGTTATAAAGGAGGTTGAGGTTCGGCCATCACCCTGGGGGCAGAGGAGGTGGGGCAGCTACAGAACTACAGCTGCAGTTGCTTCCGGCCCCAGGCCCACCTGGTGGGAGGAATTAAGTGGCAGATCAGAGCAGGAGTGCACAGCCTGCTGAAGATCTAAGTCCAGTCTGGGTTGGGGGTTCTTGGGGAAGGAGGAGTGCTGGGGTGGCAGAGCTGGCTTATGCCCCCAGGCTTGGAACATACTTCTCTTAACTCTACAAGCAGTCATACCCCGCTGAAAAACACAAGGGTCAAGTTAGTTGGCTGGGAATATGGCCAGGCAGTGAAAACGCACCCAGATTCAGTCTCAGACTCTGGAATCTTTCTTTGGTGACAAAGAACACCAAAACATACAGCACAGAAGTCAACAAAGTCAAAGAGCCTACAACAAAAGCCTCCAAGAAAAACATGATCAGGTCCCAGGCCATGGAAAAGCTCAAAAAGGATTTAGAAAAGCAAGTTAGAGAAGTAGAGGAAAAATTGGGAAGATAAATGAGAAGGATGTGAGAAAACCATGAAAAACAAGTCAATGACTTGCTAAAGGAGACCCCCCAAAATACTGAAAAATATACTGAAGAAAACAACACCTTAAAAAATAGACTAACTCAAATGGCAAAAGAGCTCCAAAAAGCCAACGAGAAGAATGCCTTGAAAGGCAGAATTCGCCAATTGGAAAAGGAGGTCCAAAAGACCACTGAAGAAAATACTACCTTAAAAATTAGACTGGAGCAAGTGGAATCTAGTGGCTTGATGAGAAATCAAGATATTATAAAACAGAACCAAAGGAATGAAAAAATGGAAGACAATGTGAAATATCTCATTGAAAAAACCACTGACCTGGAAAATAGATCCAGGAGAGATAATTTAAAAATTATTGGACTACCTGAAAGCCATGATCAAAAATAGAGCCTAGATATCATCTTTCAAGAAATTATCAAGGAGAACTGCCTCAATATTCTAGAGCCACAGGGCAAAATAGAAATTGAAAGAATCCACCAATTGCCTCCTCAAATAGATCCCCAAAAGAAATCTCCTAGGAATATTGTTGCCAAATTTCAGAGCTCCCAGATCAAAGAGAAAATATTGCAAGCAGCCAGAAAGAAACAATTTGAGTATTGTGGAAACACAATCAGAATTATCCAAGATCTAGCAGCTTCTACATTAAGAGATCGAAGGGCTTGGAATATGATATTCCGGAGGTCAATGGAGCTAGGATTAATACCAAGAGTCACCTACCCAGCAAAACTGAGTATCATGCTCCAAGGCAAAACACAGATTTTTAATAAAATAGAGGCCTTTCAAGTTTTCTCAGTGAAAAGACCAGAGCTGAATGGAAAATTTGACTTTCAAACACAATAATCAAGAGAAGCATGAAAAGGTAATCAAGAAAAAGAACAAGAAAAAGAAATTGCAAGGGACTTACTAAAGTTGAACTATTTTGTTTACATTCCTACATGGAAAGATGATGTGTATGATTCATGAGACCTCAGTATTAGGGTAGCTGAAGGGAATATGCATATATATATATATATCTTTATGTATATATATATATATGTGAGTATGTATGTATGTATATGTATGTATGTATGTGTACATATATATATATAGAGAGAGAGAGAGAGAGAGAGAGAAAGAGAAAGAGAGAGAGAGAGAGAGAGAGAGAGAGAGACAGAGAGAGAGAGAGAGAGAGAGTGGGCACAGGGTGAGTTGAAGATGAAGGGAAGGAATCTAAAAGAAATAAAATCAAATTAAGGGAAGAGAGAGGAATATATTGAGAGAGGGAGATAAGGAGAGATAGAATGGGGTAAATTATCTTGCATAAAAGTGGCAAGAAAAAGCAGTTCTGTAGGAAGAGAAGAGAAGGCAGGTGAGGCAGAATGAGTGAATCTTGCTCTCATCAAATTTGACCTGAGGAGGGAATACCATACATACTCTTTTGGGTATCTTACCCCACAGGAAAAAAGGAGGAAGAAGATAAAAAAGGGGGGATGATAGAAGGGAGGGCAGATAAGGATGGAGGTAATCAAAAACAAACACTTTCCAAAGGGGACAGGGCCAAGGGAAAAAATTCAATAAAGGGGGATAGGTTAGGAAGGAACAAAATATAGTTAGTCTTTCACAACATGAGTATTGTGGAAGGATTATACATAAAGATACACATGTGGCCTATGTTGAATTGCTTGACTTCTTAGGGAGGGTGGGTGGGAAGAGAAGAGGGGAGAGAATTTGGAACTCAAAGTTTTAAAAACAGATGTTCAAAAACAAAAAAAAAAGTTTTGCATGCAACTAGAAAATAAGATACACAATGAAATGGGGCATAGAAATTTATCTTGCCCTAAAAGAAAGGAAGGGAAAAGGGGATGGGAAGAGTGTGGGGTGACAGAAGGGAGGGCTGACTGGGGAACAGGGCAACCAGAATATATGCCATCTTGGAGTGGGGGGGGGAGGGTAGAAATGGGGAGAAAATTTGTAATTCAAACTCTTGTGAAAATCGTTGCTGAAAACTAAAACTAAACTAAAATAAACTAAAATAAAAAAAATAAAATGAATAGAGCAGTGGACCTGGAGTTAGGAAAACCTGAATCCATATCCATTCTCAGATATTTACTTCACTGTGGAACTCTAGGATTATCACAACCTTTCTCAGTTTCAGCTTTCTCATCTGTTGTTATTGTTGTTTTTTTCCCACAAGAAACTGGTTTTTAGTCAACAAAAATTATACATAAAATCAGAAAAATCTCATTGGAGCAAGGAGCAAACAGTTGCTTTGACATCGATCCACAATAGTTTTACTAAAGGAAACATTAAAACACATTTTCAAAAGTCCAAATCAAGGATTCAAATTAGAGTTAGTTTCATTACTAGGTCAAGCACACTCCCCCAAATCTGAAAGTGGGATATCAGTGGGATCTGAAAGTGATAATAGCATCTACCTCCCAGGGTGTTATGAGGATAAAATGAGATGATATTTGCAAAGAACTTTCCAAGCCTCAAAGTTCTATCTAAATGCAAGCTTATTATAAAACATTATATTAAGATTCTTAATTTTTAAAATCTTTTTTCTTGTATTTTTCTATGTTTGAAAAGGATACATTTATATCGTCAGTGATTTTCCATTTTATTTAGTGCTCTTCCTATTGTTCAGTTATTTTTTCCTTTAAGTATTTAGTTGTTATACCACTTGTTAAATAAATATTTAATGTTGATGTTGTTTCATTATCTATGATATCTTTAAGCACAATGTACTTTCCACATTTCTCTCTCTGTGTGTCTACCTCTCTCTCTCTTTTTGTATTTGTCTCTCTCTCTTTGTCTGTCTCTCTTTCCTGTGGTCCAAGGGTTGCAAACTATGGTTAGCAAGTCAAAACTGGTTTGCTGACTGTTTTTGTACCACCCAGAAGCTAAGAATGTTTTTTTTACACTTTAAAGTACAACAAAAGTTTATTTGAAAGATTCAAAAGAATATTCTTAGCTCACCAGTGCTACAAAAAGTTTCTGGGACATAGGCTGTAGTATGCTATTCCCTGCTCTAACCTTTTCTGTAATCATGACTGTCACAGTGACTTTTTTTTATATTCAGCTGAGGCATGATAGTTTCAACTTTAACCTCTTTAACCACATTAACACACTTTTTGTCTCCACTCCCCTTTTGAAAAGGAAAAGGAAAACAGGGAAAGGGAGAAAGAAGTCAGCACTAGTTATTTATAATTGGAACAGTCTTCTTTTCCCTCCTCTCTTCTGCAAACCAATGCAGATCACTGGGAGTGGGGAGTGGAAGTTGTGTGTGTCGGTCTGCTATCTGTGTATCTTTGCCTATCTTTTGCAATCAGGCTTCTCCTATTCAGTTGTTTTTTTTTTTTTTCGTTTCTTTCCCCCTGATTTTAACTAACCCTTCTTTTCCTGTATACTTAGATCTCCTTCCTTCTTCACATTTCTTTTTGGCCTTATTCATTGCTTACTTTTGGGGAATATTTTACACTATACATTTTCCTAACCTTTCCTTGCCTGGCTCCCATCAGTAAAATTAATGAGATACTTCCTTCTCCAACCCCTACCTCTATGCCTATTTGTAAAAAGTATTCTTCTCTTGAAGTGCCCTAATTAGGAAAAGTGGTAAATTCCTCCTTTTAAAATCTATATCTTCCCTAATATATTCTTTTAAAAAATTCCCTTTAAAATAACCCAGTCTTGAGGATTTATGTCTTTATTCAATGGCTATTAGAAATGGTGCACTTTTGAAGTGGAGATAGTGACATTTCCCCCTTTCAGGGTATAATTATTTTAGCATCATTCAAATCCATTCGAATTCAAGTTTCTTAAACTTGCTTTTTTATTGTTAAGGTTTCTCTTGTCTCTTGTCCTTGAATTCAAAGATTTTACTCAGCTCTGGTTCTCCAAACAGGAAAGTTTGGACATCATTCAGTTTATTTAAACATTTATTCACCCCCAATCCCCTCCACGCCCACATGCAGCCCTGCCAGATCAAGGCCTCAGAGCCTTGTCCCCTCCTGATGCCATGGATGGCTTTCCAAGTAGAACCAGGGGTCAGGAACCCCTTGACACTAGTTCAAAGTAGGTTGGCTGTGCCGGAGAGCAGATAGTTCAGCCCTTTATTGTTCTGTCTTTTGTGAGTGAATAGGGATGTGGGTAGATTATGAGGTTTCTCTTTATTAAGATACTTTACTTGTTGATCTTTGTCTTATTTCATAAAATTTCTTATTGTCCTTGAGGTGGTTTTAGAGAGAGCTGGGTTTGGCTGGAACTTTTGTCTCCTATCTTTGCCAGAAGTCTAAAAGAGTACTTTACTGAGTCAGGTGCCTAGCATGAATTAGATTGCATTCAAATTTTTGGCAGTTTTTATGAATAAACTTTTTGCCTGGAATCCTTTTATAGCTAGTAATGTTGCAACCATGGTTCAAATAAAGCTTGATCTTGTCACTGGTACTGTATATAGAGAACTACTTAACTGTAGGAATTTAAACTAGGCTTTTAGAGTAATCTTTATATATTCTAGCCTCCTTTCACAAACATTTAGTATAATTACATGTATTACATTTTATCATAAAAAAAGAAAGAAGCAAAGAAAGAAGGAAGAACGGGATGGGGAAGGGAGGGAGGGAGAAAGGAAGGAAGCAAGGGAAGAAGGAAGGAAGGAAAAAGAAAGAAGTGGAAGAAAGAAGAGGAGAAAGAAAATAGTATTGGAAATGAATGTAAATATATACATTTAAAACTGGATGATTTAAAAAAAAAACCACAACAAATAAAACAAAGGGATTTCGAACAGGAATGCTGAACATGAAAGGATCTTTTTAGAAGTGTTTACCCTTCAGGATTTCATATCTTGTTGTTAAGTTTAGCATGAACACCTTTTGAATGCAGAGAAAGTAAACACCCTAAAAGAAACGTCTGGTTAACATTCAAATGAAGGATGAAGGAAACGTGGTGAGCTTGGACAAATAGAACAAAAGCAGTTTAAAATATTGGCATAAAAAGAGGAAGAAATTCAGCGTACACAGCCAGATTGATGCCTTAGAGAAGATAAGGTTAAAATGTATACAAAACCTGAAAAGCAACACTGCCAAAGACCCAGAGGAGAAAAGATTAGAGACATGCTTGCAATTTAGGCTCAAATAGCTCATAACAGAAAAACTTGGAAATTAAGTGTTTGGAGATTTGTGATTTTGTTGTTTGAAAAAGAGAGATGAAATTGGTTCTCAAGTATCTCTGTCCAGTAATACCTAGTTCAGGGATCAATTCAATTCTGTAACTGCTTAGCAGCAAGGGAAACCAAACAGCAGACTGATTGTGTGTGACAGGGTACATAACATCCCACATCCATAGTCACTCACTCCTCCAGCTAAAGGAGGAAGCTATATTTCCTCATCTCTTCTCTTGGAACAAGATTGGTCATCATAAGTACACAGTATTCAGCTTTGTTTTATTGGTTTTTTTCATTTACATTGCTGCATTCAATTTGCATTACACATACATACAAACATATATATAGTTTTCCTGATTCCGCTTACTTGACTCTACATTAGTTCATACAAGCCTTCTCATGTTTCTCAAAATTCTTTGAACTCATTATTTCTTATGGCCCAGTAATATTCATGTGCTACATGTACTTTTGTACGGCACAATTTGCTTACTTATTCCCTGACTAATGTGGAACCTACTTTCGTTTCCATTTCTTGCCTAACACATGTACAAAAGCACCCACATGCTATAATGAATATTTTGGTACATCTGGAACCTTTCTTTTTATCCTTGACCTTTGGATTTCTGCCCTGGAGTGAGCAGGATTTCTGAGTCAAAGAGTATGGGCATTTTAGTTACATTTTTGGCATGATTCTTAATTCCTTTCCAAAATCGCCAGACCAATTCTTGTTCCTTTTTTTCCCATAGAACTTTTCAGCATTAATTATTTCCATCTTTTATCATTGTTCCAATTTGCTAAACATAAGGTAGAGCCTCAGATTTAAAAAAATGTACACTTTTCATATTATTAATGATTTGAAGCACTTTTCATATGGTTGCCAATAGTTTTTTTTTTTTTAAAGAATTGTTTGTTCGTATCCTTTGACAATTTATCTACTGGGAACGATTCTTGACTCTATGTACTATATATTCCCTGTATATATTAGATATCAGATCTTTATCAGAGGTAATTAATGTGAAACTTTCCTCCCAGTTGACAGTTTTTTCTCTGATTTTAGCTGAATTTATTTTACTCATGCAAACACTTAATGATCCAGGACACAGACTGCATTCATACCTTTGTTTCTACTCACTTATCTCCAGAAGTTTTCTGACAGGAATCTGGAAAGTATTTGTTGTTATAGTTTAGTCATTTCAGTTGTGTCTGACTCTTTGTGATCCCTTTTTGGCATTTTCTTGGAAAACATACTGGAGTATTTTGCCATTTCCTTCTCCAGCAGATTAAGGCAAACAGAGGTTAAGTGACTTGGCCAAGGTCACACAGCTAGTAAGTGTCTGAGGCCAGATGTGAACTTGGGTCTTTCTGACTCCAGGTCCAGCATTCTATCCACTGTGCCACCTAGCAATTTTGATGATTGCCACTTTGTAATATAGTTTAACGTCTAGTACTTATAGGCTGTCTTTCTTCACTTTTTCTTCCATTGATTCCATTGATATTCTTGACCTTTTGTTTTTCCAGATGAATTTTCTTACTATATTTTCTAGCTCTATAAAATCATTCTATGGTCAGCTGATTGGTATGACACTGAATAAGTAAATGAACTTAGGTAGAATTGTCATTTTTATTATATTGGCTTGGTCTATCTGTGAGCAATTAACATTTCTCCAATTGTTTAGATCAGTCCTCACTTGTGGGAAGTGTTTTGTAATTGTGTTCCTATAGCTCCTGGGCTTGTCTTGACACCTGTCTGCCAGCATATTATGAGCATAAGATGAGGTAATATTTGCAAAGAACTTTCCAAACCTTAAAGTGCTATCTAAATGCTAGTTTATTATTAAATGTCATTTTTGTTTTTATATGACCCCAATTTTGCAAGGTATCCCTTTCATTTTCCCCTCCCAGAGGTTTTATACATTAAACAAAGGATAAAAAAAGAGGAAAAAAAGTTCAACAAAATTAACTTAGACATCAAAAATATTTACTTCTATATGCAGTGTTCGATATCCATAGTCCTCCCAATTGTGCAAAGAAGGAGGTGTCTTTTCCTCTTTCTTTTTTGGCACCAAGCTTCAGCAATATAATTTCAAAGCATTTAATTGCATTTGTTTTGTTGTACTTTCCGTTTCCATTGTTGTTGTGGTATATATCGTTTTCTTGATCTTGCTTCCTTCACTATGAACCTGTTCATATAAGTCTTCCCATGCTTCTATATATTCCTCATATTCATCATTTCTTACAGAATAGTAATTTCTATTTCATTCATAGACTACAACTTGTTTAGTGACTCTGCAATCCCAGTTCTTTGCTAACCATAGAAAAAGGAACTGTAACTATTTTAGTGTATTTTTTTTTGGGGGGGGAGGTCTTTCTTTCTTTTTTTTTTATTATTTTCTTCCTTGGAAGATGTGCCCAGCAGCTAAATCTCTGGGTCCAAAGATATGGGAATATTAGTTGCTTTTTTGGTTTATTTACAAATTGTGTTTCAGAATGTTTACATCAATTCAGAGTTGCAACAGTATATTGTAGTGGTCTCTTTTCTCCATAACCCTTCTAATATTGGCTTTGCACATCTTCTGTAATCTTTGCAAATTAACCAGGAATGAAATAAAGTTCCAGAGTTGTTTCAATTTGCATTTCTATTATTAGTTTGAACTGCTACATTTTTTCATATGTAGGGTTGATAATAAATAGTTTGTGTTCATTTTTTTTGTGGAGAACTATTAATTTATAACCTTTGATTCCATATCCATTGGGGTATGCCTTTTGGTCTCGTATATTTTGGTTACCTATATCTATATATACATAAAACCAAAATATAATATAGGAAATATGTATTTGTATATTCAGATGATTTTCAGAGATTTTTGATAGATTTCTTTCTTAACCACTTCCCTTATTATCCTACTTGCAGTATTCTTGTTTGTGTAAAAGTTGTTCAAATTTCATGTAATTGAGATTATCTATTTTATTTTTTGTAATTAATTCTATCTCTTATGTGGTTAAGTATTTACACATAACTGAGAAAGAGACCTTTGAAATTCAATTTATGCATTCATATTGAGTTTCTTATGGCATCTTGTATAAGGTAGTAGTCAAAACCTAATTTCTGCTAGATTGCTTTCTAGTTTTCCCAGAAATTCTTGTTAAATACAAAATTCTTTCCTAGTTGAATTATGTTTCAGGTTCCATTATAAACTGAGTTAGAGTTCAATTATCTTTGATTTTTCATTGTCTAGTCTATTCCATTTATAAACATTTCCACTTATTCTAAAAGAATTTTGCTAATTATTTTGTCTATTTTGCTTTCCCATGATAATTTGGTTGATATAATATTAATCCTGTAAAATAATTTAGATATTGTCACTTTTATTCTATTGACTTGGCCCAGCCCTGAGTACTATATATCATTCTAGTTATTTAAGTTTTCTTGATTTACTTAAGGAACACTTTGTAATTATATCTCTAAGGACTGGGTGTGCTTTTTCAGATTGGCTCATATATTTTATTCAGTTTTTAGTTATTTTGAATGGGATTTCCCTTTTTATTATTCTCTTCTCAATTTTGCTATTGTTATATAGAAATGCTGTTGATTTTTGTGGGTTTTGTTTGAATCCTCCTATTTTATGCTAACTCTATTGTCTCAATTATGGTCTTTGCTGATTCTTTGTGATTTTCCAAGAGAACTAATGTGTCTTCAGCAAATAGGGATAGTTTTGTGTTCTTTGTGACTACACTTTATTCCCTTTAGTTTTCTTCTTGTCTTTTTGCTATTTCTGGCATTACTAGAAGCATATAAGACAACTGTGGGGACATTACTTATTCTTTTAAATAACTATTCTCCAAAAGCATTTAAATATTTGTCTATAGACTATAGATTACTTAGTACACTGGTATGAGAGGTAGGACATGGGATTAAGTGGTGGGAGCTATTTATAACAAGAGTAATCAGACATGAAAGAAAAATCTGAAATTACAGTATAAATTAATAGAAAAAAATATTTGTTTAAAATATAATTAAAAATAACTTCTCAGGACTAAATGCATTTTGTAAAACTCTGATATACTTAGGTGATGCTTCTTCCATGCAAAAATTCTGCATTTGAGAACATTAGTTAGTATGTTCTAGATTTCACAGAACAAGATAATAAGCAAGAAGATTCTTTGCGGATGCCTTTCATAACTTCCATCTTTATTTAGGACAACATTTAAACATATAAAAATGTGAATATCTTATTTTTAAAGTCTTCCAAAAAACTGATACCATCACTTTTCAAAAGCAAATTTAAGGAAAAGCCTCTTAATAATACGGGCTGTTCAAAAATAGAATGAACTGACCTGAGTTATCAATGCAGTGAATTACCTGTCTGCCAGTGAAAGCAGAGGCTACATGACCACTTGATAGGGATTTTGTAGAGGAACCTGGGACATGGGGTGTGGTTGGACTTACTGACTGCTGAAGTCCTTTCTACGTCTAAGATTTCATGATTCCATGCACTGACATTTGATACCATTTCCAATGGTTAGTAGTTCAGTATCACAAAATTCTTTACATTAATCTTAAAGTTTTTGTACTGAGTTGGCTGGTTGCCCAACATCATTAGATATGTGTCCCACCTTCTTTTTGATTATTGAATTGTCAAATATTTATACAAATGTATTTTTGAAGAAAAGGTTTGGAGACCAACTTGGGTTTTAACCAACAGCTTCATATTCAGCATACAAATTGCTTAACAGAATAACACCCCATATTCTACCAGAAATTAAGTAATCTTTTTAGTATAAAACAAAAATGCAAGTCACTTAATCATTCTGAACCTTCTTTTTCTCATCTGTAAAAGAGGATTTAATAGTAACAACATCTAGCTTACAGGATTGTTGTTAGGATCAAATGAGATAATGTACATAAAGTTATTTGCAAATTATAAAGTGCTACAAAAACATCTGCTATTATTAAAAAAATTCTTTTCTCATTTTAGACTACAAATTAGAAAGTACTTGGACTTCTATTTTGGATAGGAGTTTGGACTACATTGTGCCTCACATAACTTGAACAAATATTATGTCTTACATGGTTTAAAAGAATAAGCTTCAAAACAAGCAAAACAACAACAACAATATACAACAAGTCTTTCTTAAGGAATAAAGGCCAAGAAACTCTCCAACTACTACCTACATGTGGCCATTTGTTGACATTTTATAAAACAATTGCAAGTTTTATAGATTTTTGTGATTTGGGGAAAATATATACTTCCATGGTAGCTGCAGTTGGATTCAGCCCTCCTGTTTTATTTACATAGTGAAATAACATCCTTAAGAAAACAACAGACTATTTCCTCAACTTCTGGGTGGAAAAGAACCTTGGAAATACTGTAATTTCATACAATATATGAATGTTATGCCTTTTGGTAAGACTTTCACCTTTTTTTTCTTCCAGGAGTAAGTTGCATAGTAAAGTATTCTGCTATGCTCTCTACCTGTTACTAATACATTAGGAGTTTTGAATTATGATAAGTTGTTCAAAACTCTGAGCTGACCTTTTTATATTTCTTCATCTGGGGCAAAGAGTGAGTCATTTTGACTATACTATATTTTCTGCTAAATAAGAAACTATTATTGACCACTATAATCACTTGGATATTCTTCAGGGAGCTAAACAGTTAACATGACAGATCATCATGACTAAGTATAAGTACATTAACTAGGCGTTATTACAAAGTAAATGGAAAAGATGGGAAAACCTGATAGTTCTTTAGTAAGACCCATAGTAGGAATGACCGGTTCCTGGTTTTCAAACTGAGCAATTTATTAGACATTTATTAAGGGCCTTTTGTGTGCGAGGCATACACAGATAAAACAAAGGAGCTGGTGCACTCTTGAAGTTTATATTCTTCTGGGGAAAATGACATGCACACATATGTAATGAGGAGGGAGCATCTGGTATATGCCCAGACCACCTAAAATGGCATCATCCATATGGAAGACACTAGAGAACCTGCTTCCAGGACACTAGAGGACTGGGACATGTATGACATTCTGTGTAAGCCTACCACATGGTTAGGGGCAGCCATTTTTCATTGGCTGCATACTGTATTTTGCTGCAAAATCATCATTACCACATAAATTGTTGCATCTTGTTCTTCAGTCCAAAAACTGGTTTATAACCTTTCTTCACATAATTGTCACATGGTATAATTTTGTTCATTACACTTCTTAAAAGGTAAACAGAGAAGCAATGTATTCACCAGTGGCATATGGATATGCATTTATCTCTTGTGCATTGAGAGTCAAGAGTCTAGAATTCTCAGCACATGCACATTGTCAGAATATTTCTGAAAGCTAACTTGCATGGCTTGGTTAGAATGCTGTAGTACTAACTGTATTGTCACTCAACCCAATGAAGAGCCGTGGGGAAAAGGAGAGAAGGTGGGCAGCTGAAGCTACCATGAGTAGGTCATGTGATACGGTAAGACTTGCATCTTCCCACACTAGCTAAACTCTACAATTCATCTGCCAGCAATATATTAATGTGTGAAGCATTTCTTTCTGATTATGGATAAATATAAAAAATTATTCTTTGGGCTTCAAGCTGTTGCAACAATTTGGCTAGCAGCTGCTGTGGGGGTGAAAGACCAAGATAAGCCCAACAATAAGAATGCTGCCAGCACAGGTTCTTTTGATCTGCTTCACTGAGGAAAGTAACGTTAGGGGGTTAACAATCTTATTTCTATCCAACATGCAAATATCATTCACTTAGTTCAGGGGAAAAAGCCAGAACCCTGAACTTCAGAGCAAATACAAACAAATTATAAACATACATTATAAACAGACCAAATACAATTCATAGTTATCAAGAAACCGTCAACATCTGGGTGAACCAGGAGGATCTTATAGTGGATGCCCAGAGTCCCAAGCCAACACTCCTCCAGGAGTGAGAGCCTCAAGCAAATAACTCTGTTCTCTCTTTTTATACAGTCTTTGGACGTCATCAAACGGTCACCGGAGGGACCAGAACTTAGGCTCCTACTATTGGCTCTGGTCTTAGCAACTCCCCTTAGGGCCCTGGGGGCTTCCTGCCTCTCTCAAACTAGGGAACTAGTTTGCTAACCAGCCTGGGGCTTTGCACCTGGTAGAAAAAGGGTGTGGGCTTGGGGTTTAGCACCTAGTAAGACTCAATCAAAGAGACTTAATTAATTTATCATTCTAAAACAGTAAGAAAGTCCCACCTTACTTATCAATGCACAAGGTGAAACTGATTGTATTCACTGAACAGCATGGAAACAGAGCTGCAGAAAGGCAGTTTTCGGTGAGTGAAAAGTTGGTATGAGACTGGTGGAATCTAAAAGGCAAGCTAAAAAAACACAAATCTATCTAGATGGGCATTTAGAAGTCCTAAAACAAGCAGGTTTGTACGAATCTTTGAAGAAGTGTTTGCGTACGTCAACCGAAATGTGTAACAATGGCTGCAGTGTATCGCATGTGATGTTGCAAATGAAGGCACGGGAAGTATTTTTCAGACTGGAAAAATGTTCCCTAAACTGTTACAAAGAAATTATGTCTATCAATTTGGACTATTCAATTTTAACTTGAACTATTCAATTTTAACATCAATTCATGAGCATTCCATGCATCCTGATCTTACACCAAAGACAGTTTAGTAATAAATGATTTTTAAGTAATACTGGCACAATGAAAAAGTTTCACATAATGGTTGCATCCCATTTTTTTGTAAAAAAATTTGGCATAAAATCTGTAACAATTATGTGGTGAAATATGGTAACTAGAACTGTGCCTGGCTTCAAAATGACCTGATACAATCACATTTGCATTTGAGGGAGGAGGTGATTCCTTCATTCAGAATTGGTACAACCATAAGGTAAGGGTGGAGGGCTCTAGGTCTTCTCCCTTTTTCTCCTCCTCCCCCAGGAGGAGAAATGGGCTTGAGTCTTTAGTCTTTTTGTTCTAGATGCAGAAAGTGAACTCTCTTGTCTGGCCTATAAGCACAAGCCACAGGGGTCTTGGAATTCAAGAATGCAGGTTGGATATTCCAGTCAGGCCATTCAGTAATGTTCTGAGGGGCAAGGATCATTGACCTCTAGCTCAGTAGAAAAGAGTAATGAGGACTTTGGAAATGAACTTGGTAAGACTGACAGGATGTAGGAAGTAAATTAAAATGTATATTCCATCCCTTCCACTTTCACTCCTCAACCCACTAAAGTGGTGTAAGGAGAGATTATAGCCCTGAAATGTTGCAGGAAATGATGATTTGTTTGTTCTTGCTGTAATTTAAAGTACTTTTCTCTTTGTAAAAACTAATCTAATGTTGTTATTAAATGGAACTGATTGCTAGTCATTGGGCCCCTAAAAATAAGAACACAGCCCATGGATATGAGTCTAAGGCAAAGAAGAAAGACTCCTTAAATGCATCCAGGTGGTGGTGGTGATGGTGGAAAAATATGGCAAATCTAGCCCCCTGAGAGAGTGGGGCTAGAGTCAACCATGTTCTTATATATGTCATATATATAAGAAAATAGAAAAATATGTAAAGTAGATACAAAGTGATTTTAGTGGGAAAGGAGAGACAGAAAGAAGAACTGGAGAGGTCAAGAAGGCCTCTTTGTAGATATAGATTCATGAGCTGAGTCTTGAAAAGAAGGCAAAGATGAGGAGGAAAAGTATTCCAGGAATGGGGGCTAGCCTAAATAAGGCACAGCAGTGAGAGATGGAAACAGAATCCAGGATTGGGTTAATGTGAAATCAGTCTAGGAAGATAGATTGAAGTTTAGACTATTGTAGGCTTTAAATGCCAAACAGAGGGGTTTATATTTAAATCTAGAGTCAATAGAAAGCCACTGAAGCTTCTTGAGCAGAGGAGTGACATTTTCAGATTTTTGCTTTAGGAGTATTTATTTGGCAGTTATGTTGAGGACGGACTGGAGAGTAGGGAGACCAGACAAACGGAAACTGAATAGGAGGTTAGAGAAATAATCCAAGGGGGATGTGATGAGAGTCTTGGAGTGACAGATGTAAATGGAGGGAAGGTGACAGAGGTGAGAGGTTTTTTGGAGGGAGATTTGAAAAAAATTAGCAAGCAATTGATGGAAAATGAAGACTGGGCCTGACTCCCAGCTTGTGAATCTGAGGGACTAGAAGGATAGTGGTGCTTTCAACATAAATAAGGGTAAAGCACCCTGGATCCCTGGTAAATAAAGACAGAGTAGACTGTAATATACCATTATCCCTTCCATATCACAACTTTTTCTATGATGGCTTTGATATATTGCAGGTTGGCATAAGAAATTAAATGGGATTTTTGGGGGGAGTTTTGTGGAAGCCTCAGATGATGCCCAAAGGCCAGCAGATGACACAGAGCCTATGACCAAATACTTAACCCAAATTTTACAATAAGGTACTGTAAACACCTCATAAAAGAAAAAGAAAAAAATTCGGACTTCTCTGGTACAAAGGGAGGGTTAAAAGTTTTTCCTGTAACCCTCTGCTATGTGGAAGGGACTACTCTACTATTCAACTTTGTGTGTTCCTTTTTCTAATCTCTATGGATTAATATTTTCTAAGGCAGGATAATTTAAGCAAAGAGAAGCCATCAAGCACATTGTATTTACTTCCCTCTCCTACTTTGAAACAGAATGGATTATGATGGTAGTTTTTATTATAGTTTGTCTAGTCTAATTTTTAGTGACTAGCCATGGGGCTTCCACCACTTCCCCTGAGAAACCATTTCATAGTTTTATGGATATCATCACTTAGGAATGTTTCCTGAGGTTCAGTCAGAAGCTTTGTCAGTTCCATATATAGAGAACACCAATGGCCACAATTTGTGACGATGCTGCTCTGTCATCTATGGTTAAGAGTTAGCTTCAGTTTTTAGTCACTACATTTCATTGTAATAGTAACAGTCCCATCATTTTCTAAATATTTCTAGCAATTATTACTCTGTCAGACAACTGGGTATTAGATTGTACATTTCTAGCTCAGCTCTAATTTTAAAAAATTCCTCTATACATTTATAATTTATTTTGTGCACATCATTATCTTCTATTCTCTTTGTAAGGACCTCAGCATGGCTAGGTACTAGGATAGAAAGACAAAAACAAAGCATGTCCTCAGTTCAGGATCATTAGCTGAATTCAGCATAATGAATCAAGTGCTGGACTAATGAAGCATCAATATACTCCTTTGTAGACCATAGATTTGGAGGTGAAAGGACCTTAAAGGTCATTGAATCCATCCCCCTTATCTTATAGAAAGAAAATTAATGCCCAAGAAATCGAAGTGATCTGTACAGGGTCAGAAAGTGCAATATTTACCAAGTGCCAAGGCAGGACTGGAACCCAGATGTTCCAAACCCCAAATCTAGTACTCTACCCACTACACCACTCTGTCTTTTCCAATTTTATGCTATGGTGTTTAAGAAACTTAGATGTTATTTAACATTAGATTTAAATAAACACATCTTTCCCAGTCCCATTATTCATTGGAATTTTGATTTATTTATCTCATCCAAACTTCGGTTGTGTAAAACCTTCATTTTTTTGTCATGCAAAACATTTCTATATTGGCCATGTTGCAAAAGGAAAAAGAAAAAAAGTGAAAATATGCTTCAATCTGCACTCAAAGTTCATCTGAGTTCATCTCTCTCCAGAGGTGGATAGCATTTTTCATTATGAGCCCTTTGGAATTGTCATGGATCATTTTATTGAACAGAGTGGTTAAGTCTTTCACAGTTGATCATAATTACTGCTGTCACTGTGTACAATGTTCTCCTGATCCTGCTCACTTCACTTTGCATCAGTTCAAATAAATCTTCCCAGGGAAAACCTTCATTTCAAAAGAAACTCTCTTGCCTTTGACATGTGAAATTTTAAAAATAAGTAAACAAGTAAAACCCTAATGTTCAAACTTTTATTTTATTAGTGTATTCTTGTTCCTCTTTTAGTATCTACCAAGATTAAATATGTTACTAAGTCTGCATCTATAAAAATATGATTAAGAGAAATGAAGGAGAATTGTTTTGGAACCTAGAGTTCCCCACTTGTAACATATAAAGGGTAAGGATAAGGTGAAGGCTCTCCTTTTGTAATATAAATGGAGTCTGCACAAATTAGGCAAATAAATAAAGGGGCCAGGAGTAACAACAAGTAGAGAGAGCCTATGTGTGACAGCTGTTGCTATGAGTTTGCTTAGCTAAGTAGAGACTGTCTAAATGAAGTTAAAAAGTTGGGCTGTAAGCAGGGAAAATTCCCAGCTGGTGACCAGCCATAATAAACTGCAGCTTTGCTGCCTCAAGCTAAATGGCAGCAGCAAGCCACAGCATTGGAGGAAAAGCACAGAGGCCTGGCAGCTCCACAGCCCAAAAACATTTCCCACCCTTACCTTGTGAGGTTTGTTCATTCCAAGCCCATATTTGCCTTATGATCCAGTAGAGTAGATAGGAAAAGTATAGGGACTGGCCTTGTGATTTTATTACTATAGAAAATTCCCAGATGAGGAAATTCTTTCCACAGATGTAAATTATTACCTTCTCTGAATACTTCTGGAGATTTACCCAGAGCACTGAGGTGGATGGTGTCCCACAGGGCTCCATCATGGGCTCTCTTCTCTTCTCCCTCTGTACTATTTTACTAAGTGATCATATCAGCCTCCACAGATTCAATTATCATTTCAAGGCTGATCTTCAAATCTATGTATTTAGCCTAACTTCTCTGATATCCAACTGCTTAGTGGACATTTCAAATGGGATGTCCTATATGTGTCTTACACTCAACATGCTCCAAACTGAACTCATTATCTTTCTCCCACCCCCTCAAAAAACCCCTCCTTTCTTCACAACTTCCCTATTCTTGTTGAGAGCATCACTATCTTCCTAGTCCCTGAGGCTCACAGCCTAGGTTACTCATCACTCTCAACACTCCCACCCCCATCCAATCCACTGCCAAGGTCTATTTATTTTACTGTCATAACATTTTTTGTATTTGGACACTTCATTTCTCAGACATTGCCACTATCTTGGTGCAGACACTCATTCCCCTCCAACCTGTACTACAGGGTGTTCCTAAAGTCTGGACACATAGACAAAAATGCATATTTTCAAGAAATGAAATGATTGAAATTTTCAACAACATTTTATTTAATTGGAATATTAACAAATAACATCTTCAATGTCAAATAACATCATATGATTTCATAGTCATCTTCCAAGAGTGAATGTGCTAAAATTGACAGCAAGATTAAATATGTTATTGCATTGAGTTCACATGAATCTTGCAAAGAGCATCAACCTTTGCATCACAAATGATGGAAGTCATATTGAAGATGTTATTTGCTAATATTCCAATAAAAAGTGTTAAAAATTTCAATCATTCCATTTCTTGAAAATATGCATTTTTTGCCTATGTGTCCAGACTTTAGGAGCACCCTGTATTGTAATAAGTTGCTGGTTGGTCTCCTTTCCACCAGTGCCTTTTCACATCAGTCATCCTTTACTGCACTGTCAAAGTGATTTTCCTAAAGTGATGGTTGGGCCATGTCATCTTCCTACTCAATAAACTCCAGTGACTTCCTATCACCCCTAGAATCCAATACAAAATCCTCTCTTTGACATTCAAAACCCTACATAACCTACCCTCCCCCCACCTTTCTGGTCTTCTTACATATTACTATCCCTCACTCCTACTGTATACCTTGAGATCCAATGACACTGGCCTTGTTGCTTTTTCTCACATGAAGCACTGTGTCTCCTAACTCTAGGCATTTTCACTGGTTGTTCCCTATGCCTGGAATTCTTTCTTCTCATTTGTGCTTCTCTGATTCACTTTAGGTCCCAATTAAAATCTGACCTTCGATAGGCAGTCTTTCCTGATCACAGTTAATTCTAGTACCTTCTTTCTGCTCATTATTTCCAATTTATCCTGTGGATAGCTTGTTTCTACATAGTTGTTTACATGTTGTTTTGTATGTTAGATTGTGAACTCCATGAGAGCCAGGACTGTCCTACCTAGCATATGGTAGGTGCTTAATAAAAATTTATTTTCTGAATGACTTTCTCAGGGTCAGAGATAGTATGTGTCAGAAGCTGAGGCCTATTCTCTTTTTTATATTACAGTGCATTTCTAGAATAGTTAAGGCAGGTATAAAGGAAGGCATTGTAACATCCGATGAGCAAATAAGAGAGGTAGAAACAATATGCTACAAAAGTTCAAAGGAGGAAAATATAGGTGGGATCAAATGAGATTTCATGGAGAAAGCAGCATTTGAATTGAACCAGGAGAGAGGAGACAATATTCAGGAAAAGAGGGTAATTGAAAATGTCAAATGTTGCAGAGAGGCCAAAAACAGATAAGTTTCACAAAGAGGAGATCCACAAGGCATACTGTTCAACAATACTTTACTGTATTATACTTATGGCAATTGGAAGTAGTGGCTATAAGTCCCAAGATTATTTGGTCTTCAATGATAGCTTTCTTAGATATAGTTACTCTCCAGGGCTCCAGTTCAAGGGTGAAACCAGCCAACTATGTTTCAGGTGGAAAATACAAACTACCACCACCAAGTCACTCAAAGGTGGTTTACCCAGCAAGAATGACTTTCTCCTTTTATATCCTAGAGTGACCAACTTCCATTATCATGTCAGGCAAAACCTGGGCTTTTTATTGACCAGTTGTCTCATATTTGTCATCCTAGATTATTTCAGAATGAGCAGTCATACAAAAATACATGGAACAGATACAAACTATTTTGGAACAAGTGAGACCACATTGTATAAAAGATGGACGAACATCTGCAACCATGCTAACACAGATGATGTCATGAACAAATCCTCAAAGATCCGTCTTATTAAGAACTAGAAAAGTCAAGAGGAAGAGCACACTTGTGATAAAAGACAAGCTCAATTTAAAGCTTAATGCAAGGGAAGTTTCCTGACAATTCAATTAGATCCCAGGACAGTGGGACATCTGGTGGCTCTGCCCCATGGAGTGTAGGCACACCTATTTGTGTCATCTTTTCAAGGCAGATGATGAATTCTGATGGATTTTGAGATATTGGGGTTACCTGCAAAAGAATCTAGTTGGCAAACACTATGGATTCTTACCAGAAGAGCTGCCCTTTGTTAGCTTACAAAAAAGATCTGATAAACAAGTCACCTTTTTGCCCTTTTCTGCCCTTTCTGCCTTTTCTACCTTTTCTCTTTCAGTTAATGGAGCAGAGTGCAGCAATGTAGACTTACAGTCTGGAGGGAGGAGAAGTGAAGTGTGACCAAACTCCTTGCCCCCAGGAACCAGTAATTGCCACATTGGGACAAAAACTCAAGGAAGTTACTGTGGTGTTAATGTGATTAAAGATCTTTCCCACCCATTTATTTAATAGGCCTCAGGTAGAGCTGGTTAAAGGAAGCTTGATTAGGAGAGGCTTGTTTATAGGAAGGCCCATACCCTTTTGCTGATTAAGTGTGAAGCCTTGGGACCCTAAGAATGGTATATATGTTAATCTATCTATCTATCTATCTATCTATCTATCTATCTATCTGTCTGTCTGTCTATCTATATCCTGAGGTAGCCATTAAGCTCAGAGATGGGAAGGGAGGGAACTGGA